>NW_024349519.1:4189086-4214599 GCF_902729225.1 Pteropus medius | reverse complement strand
AGCAGTCATGATGGCTGTGCCCATCAATTATTTGTTATAAATATATTTAAGCCTTTAATTTAAAAGATTTTTTTCCTCTTTCTTTTTATAAATTTGCTCCCTGCCTTTGGGGGAAAAAAAAACATAATTTAGAAGATAGAAATGAAGGCTAAGTCAAAATAGATTCACCCACAAATAGAGAAGCACTTTCCATTTTTAAAAATGTTTAATTTCATGAATGTTTACTGAAGTGAAAACATAAATTTTAGAATTTGTATTGTGTCAGAAACAAATCATTCATGTACAACACACCTTTCAAGTTATCAGTAACAACTATGCAAAATGACGTCTGATGAAATTATAGGTAAATTTGATATATGATGCTTAAGACAGTAAATTATCCTATAACTGTAACAGTAGTAGAAAGCATTTGTGAGACCATTTCCTTGACATAATCCTAGTGTCCATATTTTTACAATATCCTCATGTCTCCTTCTTTATAAAGAAAAACACAAAGTAAATACTAAATTAAACAATAAAGCCTGTTGTAGTAAGCTGTGTAAAAACCTGGTAATCTGTGTCATTCCTAATTTACTGTCATCTGTTACACAGATGGTCAGGGTTTGAATATGTGTAAGCCCTTTCCTTAGGCAAGGATTTAGATTTAGATTTAGCCCTAGCAAAGAGTATGGTATAAGAATCATAGGTGAACCCCTGTGGTTATATAAGAACCTCAAGAATTTTTGAGTTATTCACGCTTATTTCTAAGTAGCTTTTACCTTGGCTGATGTTTTCGCTAAAATGTCCTGCAGCTCCATAATTTTTTGCACGAGTCCATGGAAGTCATTGCAAGTTGGACAGGCTGAAATTACAAACACTACATTGGTCAAGTTGCATTTACAAGGGCTTCAACCTGGTTAAGTCTATGCTGACAACTCATATAGGTGAACTCCAATTTCAAACTGACATTCTGGACAAAATTAAGCAAGAAGCACACTTTTCATCACATAGTGCAGAAACTAATGGACTTACTGCGATTAAGATCTGGGCACTGAGCAATAAATCCTTGGGGCATGACAAGCAATTGCACATCTTGCATTATACCCTGTGTGAAAAATAAATTAAAAAAAGTACTTTCATTTACCTAAATTATGTTCAACAGTCAAATTCATGAAGGAAAACGTTGCAGGATAGACTCACCCAAATCTATTAGTAAAATCTTTTTGAATGCATTGCTTTAACTTCAAACCAAAGGGAAAGAAATACATGAAGCAAAATAGATGATTACCCATGTACTCTCTTATTCATAATATTTTTTAAATCTTAAGATTAAATGTCAAGATATAATTAAGAGGCAATAGTCATGTTGTTTTGAAAAGTTATTTTTAGTTAGCCACTGAAGTAAGGCTTGAAAATGACCTTTAAAACTCAACCTGAAAATCACTGTTGGTTTCAGCAACAGTGAAACTGATACCAATTTTAAATTAACTGCAATCGTCAAAAGAATAGAATAGAAAAACTGAATCATAAAAGCAATGCTTATTTGATCATTTCTCATTTTTCAGCTGAATCTTTTAAAACTAATTTCTCAACTCAAAAAAGACAACAGATTTATTAAACAGCTGCACAAGACTTAGTGATCAGTCCTTAGGAAATATAGAAAGTTGAGCATTAATTTTTTTTTAAATGCCAGCTGGAAATAACCCATTTTACACAGAAGTCTGCATTACATGTGTATAGGCAAAATTTACACACATCCTTAGTCATTAAGATATAATTAGCTTCTAGCTTATGGGGCTCTTAAAGCAAAGGCCAAATGGTAACTCAAAAATGACCTCCTCAGACACACTCCAGCTGTTCCTTTCATCCACCACTCTTCTCTCTTCCTTCATCTTTTATATATTTTCTTTAATTAATATTTCACTTTATCTCTTTGAAAAATGTAAACAGAATATTTAATGACAGGGGTGACAGAACCAATATATTATCAAGACAATTTTAAATGTACCGACAAAGATTAACCAAATACAGGCCTGTATATCTTCTATATGTTTAACCTGATTAATAGTGTGGTACAAAAAGTGTGCCAATGTGAATTATAGATATTTTAGTATACCTAATGGTAACCTCTGGATCTGCTCTTTGCTGAGGTTTAGATTAAGGAGGCAACTTGTATACATACTCCCATCCCTTAGAAGCAGCAACATGTGCACTGCACAACTCTAGTGGGTACCATTCACAACCTTCAATAAAAAGTATGATACCTAGAGTAGAACCCATAATTGATGTGTAAAAAGGATTCTGAGGCCATATCTGGACTCCATAGAAAAGACTGTAATAATTAAATGGAGAAGAGACTTAGCACTCACGGCACAAATTTGCCATCCCTTACATGGGAAAAGAACATTGATTTTTCAGGATTTGCAACAATGGGATCAATTCCCCATGACTAGTTTTGGAGAACCTACTTAACCTCTATGAGCAGATTTATGTATATTTAAAAGAGGAAAAAAAGACCCGGCATCAGGGCCAGCAAGAGTAGGATAGAATTACATATTCAAAGCACCTGGTTTCCAGATAACAGACAACGTTTAAGTAAGTTTTAAAAACACCTTTCTAGGATTATAAATCTTGCTTAGAATGAAATTTTAAAGTTACTGGTACCTACTCAACCTAAATATCCATAAATTGGACACATCACCCACCTATCATTCTCTTATTTAACAACCATTTGCCAGGCTACTTGTGTATTGTAGGCACTGTCATAGTCACTGAGGAAAAATGATTACACTATGGGATTGAAGTCAAGCAATTTTCTGGACTTTATTTCTTCAGCCTTTAAATACAGAGAGTTAAGTGGGATGTATTTTAGATCTTCTACAATGATGAAATTCTATGGAGTGAATTATATCTGCTTTCTAGTTTTGATAGATTTGTGCAAATATATGTATTCCTTTCTCATTTTATAGAGTACAAGAGATCACTAATAATGAATATTGAAAAGCTTTCAATCACCTATGATTAACATCCCTGTGATAGTATCATCAAAGGTTATATTTCAGTAGTGGAGAGTTCATTCCTATACTAACATTTTAGACTTTGATTACTTTAAATGCCTAATTTCAAGAATGATACGTTAACTGCCCTGATTGCAGCCTTGTAATCATCTCTGTAATGTCTAAAGAGCAAACTCATTAGGGATAAAAAAGAGTAAGTAGTGTTGGCTGGCTAAATAAAACACCAGTGTGAAAAACAAAAATAGAAATAAACATAAATAAGAAAAAAAAAACTATACAAATCAAATTATTTTGTTTCACACAATAAAAAGTGAAATATACTTTTCCAAACTCATGAGAAAGCATTTATATTTACACTTTATACTCAGACTTTAGTCAAAAGATACCTTAAAATATCCATGTGCATTATTTCTCTGTCCCAGCCAAAATGTTGTGCCCAGAGGCAAGTCTGTGGAGGGCTTTTCCACCACTCTTTCATATATTCTGCAGAAAGAGAAATATCAGATAAGTAATATGAGTTACAAGTCAGTCCTTAGAATACTTTATTTCTTGAACTGAGAACATTTCACTTACTTATTGCAGTCAATGTATAAAATCAAATGGGAGGCACTGATGGCTAAGGAGAGTTTGTGCCACTTGTCATCAGCCAAAATGTAAGGAAACACTTCTGTGTGAGGGCGGTGACTGCCTGAGCGGTAATGCAGTCTGACTTCATTCCGATGGCCACTGCTTTCTAGTTCCAGGTATCTGCACAGAGAAGAGCCATATGGGACCCATTGAAAATAAAGTTCAAAAATGACTGATATAACCTCCATCTCCAGAAAAATGGAGTAGATATGCTTTCTCTATTCTTCTCACTAAATACAACTAGACATTATATTATAAAACATAAGAAGAGTCTGAAAGATGGAGAAAAGAAAGAAAACCAGCAAAGACCTCAGGACCCAAAGAGTAACACAGTGATGAGTTTCCTGGGTTTTCTTTTTGCCTCATATATCCAGACTTGCAGCTGAAGAAGCTAGCAACCTGGAAATATCAACAAATGCAGACCAAAATAAAAGCCCCAACAAAAGCCTGCTCTTTCTAGCCAAAGTACCAACAAAGGGGAAGACTAGCGAGACAAAAACTTATAGAGAATAACCACTCTATTCCAGTCAAACACCAGAGAAAAAAACTGTGGCCCCATCTTCAACCATTCCAGCAAAGGCTAGGTGGGGAAGACTAGATTTCCATCCTCTTGAGAAAAATGATATACCCCACACTTCCACTAGGGCAGTGAAAGGGGAGGATGAGTAGAGAGTCAAGATTTTTACCCAGCTGGCTAGTAATAAGGCCCCCCATGGCATCAGTGGAGACGCCATGAACAAGAGCTTGGTCTTCCACCTTTATCTGGCAATAAAAATGCACACTTTCCCCTTCCCCACTGGGATGGTGTCAGAGGAAGCGTAGTAGGGGTTCAGGGCTTTCACAATCACCAAGCAGTAATCAGACCATCCCTACCACTATGTCAGTAAAGACCACATAGGAAGGTGAATCTTCCACTCCCCCACCCAGAGGGAAATGAAATAACCAGTACAGACACTTTGTGAGGAATGGGAAGGTAGCTGAAAGTAGGGTTTTATTTATTTTAATTGGTAACAAATACTACACATGTTTGCATGCTGCTAGGAATAATCTGTAGAAGAAGAAAATTAGCCATAACTAAATGAAAGAAGGAATTATAATACTACAGAAACCATAAAGTAAGACATAGATTAACTATAGTTACATAAAATTTTAAATTTTCTCAACAGAAAAAAAATGTTATAAATAAAATTAAATAACAAATGACATTGTGTAAGACAAAATTAAACATATGATAAATCAGAAGTTAACAGCCATAATTTATGAAGAGCAACTGCAAATCAATAAGAAGAAGCAACTTAATGGATTCATCAATCAGATTAACAATAATCAAAATGATTAATAATATCCAGTGTCAATTAGAATATGGAGAAATTAGCACTCTGATACACTATTTGTGGCAAAATAAACTGACAGGGACTTCTTAAAAGGCAGTTCAGTAAATCTATCAATAGAATAAATATGCATATTCTTTAAATCAGCAATACCAAACCTAAAAATCTATCTTGCAAAATAGCAGCACAAAATTAGCAATGACATACGCAGAAAGTTCTGACTGCAGATTTATTTAAAATAGTGAAAATCTGATAATATACCAATTATCCACTCATAGAAGAATTACAATACATCCACATTCAGGAACACTATGCCACTCTGCAAAAGAATGAGGTTCTGACATAAAATAATGCTATAGTTTACTGCTAAGTATCTCTACAGAATCTCATTTTGCTTGATAAAACTCTGTGTGTGAGCGTACACATGCATGCAGGTGTGTGTTTAGAGAAAAAAAGATCAAGAAGAACACATGTCAAATGTTAACAGTAGTTACCTCAGAGGAGTACAATTAGGGAGAAAGGCTGTGATGAATCTTTCATACACTTTCATATCCTTGAATTTCTTCATTAATTATGCATTACTTCTTTCATGTAATATAGTAAAAATTACATTTTAAGAATAAAAAATAAATATAAATCATGTTTAGAAGTTATTGAGAATATAATGCGAACTTGTTTAGATTTTTATCCAGAAACCACCAACCAGGGAATCCTTTCTATGTTATTATTTGATAACAAGTTTTCATGATTTAATCAATTTGGCTACTGAATTCTGTGATAGAGAGGTATTTCATTTTTTAAAAAGTAAATCAGCAAACACACTGACCCATTGCTACATGCTTGTCAGTTCTTAATACATCAAGGCAATAACCCTATTATTGCTGTCCTCCTGTAGATATTACTGGAAATGGCACCTGTATTAAATTCCTGAACTTGAGGTACTAAAGCAGCTTTAATAACAATGAGATTGACACTACGCCCAACGAACAAGAACAACCTTTCAGAAGTTAAATATTTGATCAAAAGTTACATTTTCATTAGCATCATTCATTTGAGTTTTTAAAAATGAAATAGATATATAATATACAAAAATATTAGTAAAGAGAAAAATTAATTATGTAAAACTGTTAGAAGTGTGTCTGGGACATTCATTTATTCAATAAATATTAACTCATTAAAATAAGGTAAAACAGATTGAAAGGAGTTGATCCGTACATTAAAAACCAGTCACTATTAAGATGTGCAAATTTGTATGAAGACATGAAATCACAAGAAAGTATTTCTATCACATAATTATAAGTTAAAAAGTATCTGTAAATAAATACTGGGCCCATTTTAATGAAGCCATTTTCTAGTAACAGTCATATTCATTTCTGAAACTCCACTGTTGCTCACTGGTGACATCTCATTGGGAGGAAAGCCTTGACATTGGTTAATAAAATTATATAGGTTTCAAGTGTACCATTCAATAATACATCATATGTACATTGCATTGTGTTTTCACCACTCAAATTCAAATCTCCTTCTGTCACCATGTATTTGATTCCCTTTACTCTTATCTACTTCCCTCCAACTCCTTTTCCCTCTGGTAACCACTAAACAGACACTCTTCCTTGAGACTCAGAACCTTGATGGAGCACAGCAAGGAAGGGAGGGAAAGGGAACTGCACTGTGCCAGGGGCAGCAACATCCATCAGTTATATTAAAGTTGCTTTGCATCCTGCTTGCTGGTCCACCAGGGCACCTTTGGCTATTGCCTATTCCAAATGCTGGTGCCTCAGGCTCCCATCAGTTCTGTAAGCTGTCTTCCCCAACCACTACCTGCAAAGTAACCTTACAACTAAGAACACTTACTGATTCATTACCATTGTGACCATGGGGAAAATGTGTAATCGGAATAAAATGTATCAACATTTTTTTAAAGTGATTGTTTGAGTGATGGAACTATGAGTGATTTTTAACCTTTTTATTGTATTTATTTTTCCTTTTATCTTTTTTTCATTTTTTTTTCAGTTCTCACTGACCTTTTTTTTAATTTTATTTTATTATTAGTTTCAAGTATACAGTACATTGGTTAGACATTTATATTGTTCCTTTTATCTTTAATGAGTATTTACTATCTTATTTAAAAATCACATTTTAAATCCCAAGAAGATAATTTGATAATTTCTCACAACTGAACATATGTCTCCCTGATTTGTTATTCATAACTTTGAGGGGTAACTAAAATCAGAAATAAAGTTAACTCTTTATAATAATTTATAGCCTTGTTACACAAATATCTTTTGCATTGGCAGAAGTATAAACTAACTTAAGATTAAGTTTCAGAGAAGGAGGCAACAGTGGTAAGACAACATTCATTTCAACAACTTCCTTCACAACTCAAGATTAAAGGATAAAAATGAGGTTATGTTTCATCTGACAGAAAGGTTTCACACAACATGAAATGAGAATTTTTCTGCTGCCTTAAATAAAAACTTAAATAGAAAAAAAGATCAGATCATCTCAGTACATTAAACCACAAGCCAGCTGTAAATTGGCCACTTGAAGAAAAACCACATGCACATCTATGTCAAAAATATCATTACTGTAGTTCTTGGATGGCACGATTGCAAAGAAGTTACATGCGCAGGCTGCGGAATTGGAAACCCAGCTCACTACCTATGACCCAACCTCTCATGCCTCAGTTTCCTTATCTATAAAACAAGAATTCAGTGTGATAATTCATATATAGTAGGTGTCTGAAACATAGTAAGAACCCAATAAATGGTAACGATTTGTATTATTTGTCAATAATCTCAGTTAGGCATCATTTATAAAGTCCAGCTTCTTATTACCAATTCTGTGAATAAGAAGCAATTTGAATACATTTTTAAGTGAAAGAATTAGTTGACAGCACTGGTATTATAGGGGCTCTAGGACAGCCAATGAAATATGAAAAGTAAAGTCCTGTGGTAGGGCCAAAATTACTGTGTTAGGTGGACTTATTCATTTGTTACAGAAAATTAACTTTCACTTTGTCATTTCTAGTGATTCCCTCAGATATTAAGGGAGATGGGAGAGTGGGAAGAAAAAAGTGTATTTTTTGGCATCCCTCATTAGAACCATGTTGATTCTATTTTTGTTAAATGTTGTTGTTTGTTTTTAAATAGTATTTGATCATCAGCAAAGCAGTATAATATAGCAATTTAAGAGGCCTCAGAGTCTTAACCCTGTCTCTATAGGTTACTAACCTGGCAAGTTAAAAATCTTCTCCAAGCCTCAGTTTCCTCCCCTATTAAATAGGAGTAATAAAAGTTGTAACCATATATGATCATTTTAAGAATTCAATGAATGAGAGATGTAAGAGCTTACACTTTGCACAGTTGCTGATAAAGAGTAAGCACTCCACACATGCCACAATTACGATTTATACTTCCTATGACATATTTATGTATGCAATTTAAACCAGCGAATTTTCAGGGTGGATTTTAATTGGAACAAGCATGAATCTCAAGCAGAAAGTAATTTAATGAAAATCTACTCAAATAATACTTGAATCTCATCTATGAAATTCTCATCAATTGGTCACCTAGTTTGTTTGAATACACCCAGTGACCAACAATTCATGACTTCCTGAGCCCATTTAATTTTTATAAAACAAAGACTTTCTTTATATTCAAGCATAAAAAGTTTTTTTAAAAAAAAAACAAACTATGATTTATTAGTTCATTTAGTCCAGCAAATAATTACTATGAGCACTGAGGATGTGACAATGAACAAGGCCAAATAACACGGAAGATTAGAGATGCCCATTAATAAATACATTATTAAGTGAAAATCAAGCTTTAGCCATTTTAAAATTAATAATAATACTATTATAAAAGTCTTGCTGCAAGAAGAGAAATGTAGCTAGATCAGTGAGGATAACAAAACTTCTTCATTAATAATATAGCTAGGAGCCAAATTCTATCACTGAGGGAAAAGATCAGTAGTAAATGGAATTAATTCGTGATTAAAGCCCTGACATACAACATGATGGCTTGAAAAACATCTCATCTTATTACTCTACATATCTGAGTTTACAATAAAATTAAAAGGAAAAATGGTCACTCATGAAATGGAGATAGTTTATTACTATTAATGATAAGGTCAGTAAGACATAAATTCTAAAAAACAACATTTTGAGCTATGATCTTAGAAGGGAGGAGGATTTAATGGTACTGTGTGTATTTTAGAATTATCAATTTGAGGAAGGTCTTATACAAGGATTGAGAAAAAACAGATATGATAAAGCACTGATAATAAGTGGATAGTCTACAGCACAAGGGTACCATGAGAGTTAAGGAGTTGAAATAAAGGGTAGTATCTCCCAGTACCTCAACTTAGACCGAAAATTAGAAAAAGACTAGAGAGAAGGGTTCAAAGAAGTGACAGTCTCTATTTAATCAAGAATGAATGCAAGGGCACATTATCATTGAGGAAAACCCAGTAGGGTATATGGACTACTTTGATAATCTGGAAATGATAATCTAAATGTAGAAAATGTGGCTGACAGATTTTACAAGGGGTTCACAGATGTCATGAAGTCCATTCGTGGACTCCAAGCTAAATATACCTGCCTTATAGAAAAAATAAGCAGAAAGAGTGAAGGCTTATGGCTACTTGTCAAAGAGTTGACGACTTGGTTTATAAACAGATATATGCATAAATATATATAATTTTCTGACAAAATAATAGGTTATAATTAGAAAAAATTTAGAAAATACACAAAAGCATGAGGGAGGAAAATAAGATCACTAAGAGTCCTGCTGGCAAGAGATGAACAATATTAACTTTTTGCAGTTTTTTTCACTCAACCATGCACTGTGATCAACTTTCCATGTCATTACAAGTAAAGCCAAATCCTCTTAATAGTTGCATGGTATTCTGTAGTATAGCTGTGCCACAATGTAGTATCCAACTTCCTATTATTAGTTCCAGTTTTCCATTCTTAATAAAAATGCTTCAATACACATTTCTTTGTGCATATGAGCAATTATCTTCTTGGACTAAAAAATAATAGGAATAAAATTGCTGGTTCAAATGGCACATACATTTCAATGACATTGTATTTACTCATTCACTTACTCATTTATTCATCCAACACATTTTTTTTTTTAATGTCTACTTTATTCTAGACTCTTTTCTAGGTGCTTGGAATAAGAAGTGAACTAAAGATATAAAAATATCAGTCCTCATTGAATTTATGTTAAAATAATTAAGTAAAATATATAAAATAAATAGGTTACATGGTGATAAAATCTATGAAGAAAATTAAAGTAGGTATAGAGGATAAGGAATATAGCAAAGTGATATTAAAAAAAAAAGTTCTCCCTTAAAAAAGAGAAAGTCTCAATGAAAAAGTGACATCTATGCTGTCACAAATGGCATTATTTCATTTTTTTCTTATGGCTGAGTAATATTCATTGTATATATGTACCACATCTTCTTTATCCAATCATCTATCAAAGGACACCAGTTGTTTCCATGTCTTGGCCACCATGAATAACCCTGCTACGAACATTGGGGTGCATAAATCTTTACAGATAAGTCTTTTCAAATTTTCTGGGTAAATACCCAGAAGAGGGATTGCTGGGTCATATGGTAACTCTATTCTTAATTTTTTGAAAAACCTCCATATTGTTTTCCATAGTGGCTGTATATTCCCACCAGCAGTGTATAAGGTTTCCTTTTTCCCCACAACCTCTCCAACACTTGTTATTATTTGTCCTGTTGATAGCCATTCTAACAGGTGTGAGGTGGTATCTCGTTGAGGTTTTAATTTGCATTTCACTAGTAGCTAATTAAGATAAGCATCTTTTCATATGACCATTGGCCATTTGTATGTCTCCTTGGGAGAAGTGTATGTTCAGGCCATCACATGAATGGATCTTGAGATTATCATGCTAGGTGAAATCAGTCAGATAGAAAAAGCTGAAAACCATATGATTTCACTTATATGTGGAATATATAAAAAAAAAAGCAACAAACAAACAGAGATTCACGGACATGGACAACAGTTTAATGGTTACCAGAAGGAAGGGCAGCGGGGAGGAGGGGAGGTAAATAAGAGTAAAGGGGGTCAAATATATGGTGAGAGAAGAATTTAATTTGGGGTGGTGAACACACAATACAATATATATGTGTGTGTGTGTGTGTGTGTGTGTGTGTATGACGTATTATTGAACTATACACTTAAAACCTATATCATTTTATTAACTTATGTCACCCCGATAAATTTAATTTAAAAAAAAAGATAGCTGCACCATGTAGGTGGAAGCATACACAAAAGAAAGAGAGGGAGAGAATGAGGGGGGAGGGGAGGGGGAAGAGAGAGAGAGAGAGAAAGGAAGAAAGAGTGCCATCTAGTGAAACCCTGAAGGAGAGCAATGACCCTGAGGCAAGGGCCTGCTGGCAAATTCAAGGAATATCAACAATATGATCAACTTGACTACAATGTCAGAAATAGACTGTATAGAGGGTGAAAGGTCACAAGAGCTAAAGCAAGGAGATGAGTTTGAGGGCTATGGCTAGGGGTGGCTTGGACTAGGGAAGGTGGTAAAAAGGCTCCGAATCTAGAACATGATTTGCAGGGAGCAATAAAGATTATTTTAGAATTAAACGTGCAGTATGAATAAAACAGAATCAAAAAATACTTCAACGTTTTTAGCCCAAGCAACTAGAAGAAAGAAACTGCCATTTAGTGAGATGGAAAAAAAAAAAACAAAGGAAGAGCAAGTATGAGGAAAAGAATGACGACTTTGATTTCCAACATGCACAGTTTGATTTTCCAATTAAACATCCCAGTGAAGATACAGGTAGATTGTTGGATATACAAGTCTGGAGTCCAAGGACAAAAAAACAAGATAAGAGAAAAAATTAGGAAGTCATTATTTCATAGAGATGAGATTTAAAGCCTTTAGACATGATGAGATTACCTACAAAGTAAGTGGCTTTAGAGAAAAAGTTTGAGCATCAAGCCCTAAAACAAATGCCAGGAGACTGAGGAGTAAAAGCAGAAAAGTGCAGGCTGTGAAAGCCAAGCAAAGAACTGTTTGGAAGGAAGGAACAATCAAGTCCAATGGCATGAGGTCTCAGAACTGAAATATGGATTTAGCAACATGGACATTAGTGGTGCCCTTGACAAGTGCTTTTTCAGTGAAGTGGAGAGAATCAAAGCTTCATAGGAGCGGGTTCAACAAAGTGAGAGGAGAACTGGAAATAAAAAGAAACAGGAGCAATACCTAAACAGGGAAGTGGGGTCAACAGAGGGTTTTAGGTTTTGGTTTTTGATTTTTTTTGAGACTATAAATATTATAACATATTTGTATGATGAAGGAAATATCCAATAGAGAGGGGACAAAGTAATAATGCAAAAAAAAGAAGAAGAAATTCCTGGAGCAATATCCTTGAGAGGGGATGCAATTTAGTATTACTGGAGCGGCTGTTCTGTTAGGGTCATGGATACTATGCCTAAGTAAAAGGAGAGAAAGAAGAGAAAATGTATCAGCAAAGACACAATGTGCTAGTATGAGTGCTGGGAATAGCTGTGGAAGCTCTCTTCTGATAGCTTTTAGGACACAAGGTGATCTGCTAATTAAGAATAAGAAAGGAGGTGTTCCAAGTGTAAGGAAAGAGGAGAGGCATAAAATAGTCATCTAGCAGAATGAAAGAATGGACTAGGAAAATATGGCAGCATTAAGGGCACATTTAAGGTAAGTAATCATGCACGTATAAATTAAGATCGGTCAGCATGGTTCTGTGTTCTTCTACAGCCAAGTTCAGCTGCAAAAGTACAATCGAGGCAGAGAGCTGGAGTTAATAAGGTTTTGGTTTTGCCAAGCAAGTACTAAAATAAGACAGGACAAGGGAGATGACCATCTCTACAGTAGAGAAATTCTAAAGATGGACTGGGATTTAAACTGAAAAGGACAAAAGTGAGTACATGGTTGGCAAGAGTAATTCTACTATCTAGAATTAGCAGATAGTAGATTATATGCAAATATAGGAAATCATGTTGCCAAATTATCACTAGAATTATTATATAATAAGAATATAACAGATGACTCATTTACTGACACATTTAATCAATTATGGATATCACTGCTTTTCCATAAAATATGTGCATACATACACACACACATATGTGTATATATATTCCTATACCCACACATCTTATTAAAAGCCTCATAATAATCATAATATAGCTCTTCAGATATTCTTGTAGGCTTGTTATTAGAAAACTTTAACAACTGCAAATATTTAGTTTAGAATACTTATATTCATAAAAATTTATTTTAAAAGCCTTACTTGACCTGGTATTTTTTAAATACACTTCAGGAGTTCATTTGTTACTATTTTAATAAGAATGTTAGCATCTCTATTCATACATGGATTGTCTTATAATGTGTGTGTGTGTGTGTGTGTGTGTGTGTGTGTGTGTGTGTGTGTGTGTGTGTGTGTGTGTGTGTGTGTTCCACCCTCAAGTTTTGGAATCAGGATTAAGACAGCCTTGAGAAGCGAACTGAGAAGATTTCCTTTTCTTTTCCACACACTGGAACAAATTACATAGCCTAAGTATTCTCTGTTCCTTAAAGGTCTGAAAAACTCACATTAAAAAAATAATAATATAGTCAGAGTCTGATGACTTCAGGGTGAAAAAATGAAAGGATCTAATTCTTTGACAAATTTTTCTAATCCCTCTGTTATTACTAGTAATTAGGTTTTCTATACTATTCTTGATTTGATGTTCTAATTTGTGTTTTCATAGAATATCATTCATTATATCCAAATGTAATCTATCAGCAAAAAATTTGTATGTTACTATTATTTTATATATTCTAATCTCTATATTTCTATATGTATATGTGCATTAAGTCACATTGATGAATTGTTTTATCTTTATCCTATAATTATATTTTTTTTGTCTATTATATTTATCAAGTTCTAACAGAGTTTTACTAAATCTCTCACTACAATTCCAGTTTTCCATATTTCTTTTTATGTCTAATCCTTTTTTACTTATATTTTGGTCCCATATTGCTTTTCTTAAGTATTTTTAGAGAATAAAATGTTTTCAATATAAAATAACCCTAGTTGACATTTAATAAATTTTATCTTGAATTAGTCGTCTGATATTAATATTGCCATTCCTACTTTCTTTTTACCTTGCTTCACTTCTTTCTTCCCTTTATTTAAATTCTCCTTTTTTTTAGTGTGATCCTTGTAAGTAATTTAAACTTAAATTATATCTTTTTGTTTCTATGTAAGAGTGCTTATCTTTTAACAGGAAAACCAAATCTCTTGCAAAGATAGTTGACATATTTGCCTTATTCTTACAATAGCAGCTTATGCTTTCTCATTTTTTATATCCTGATTTCTTTCCTTTTATTTTGCAGTGTTGGTCAAGTTTCTTTTTTCCACTAGCTTCAAGAATGTAAGCAAATCCATAAACACCTCCAGAGCAATGCCAGAAATTTATGATATATTTGTATTTTTCCTTTGCTTCCATGTTCCATATTTTGTTCAAATAATCCTGAATATTATACTTACACCATACATATGTTATATTTTTAAAATTATTTCTTTAAATTTCTCACAATAGAAAGGTTAGTCTAATGTCAACTGCATTGTCATGCCCAGAAACGATTAAGTTAAAAATCAGTAATAAAAAAATGAGAGAATCCTGAAATGTTTTAAAATTCAGCAATAAACTTTTAAATAATCCATGGGTCAAAAAAATCAAAATAAAATTAGAAAATATTTTCGGTAAAATTATAATTTAAAAAAATAAGAGAGCATCAAAAATCGATGCATATAAAGCTAGGTTAAGGGAAATTAATAGACATACATGTATAATTAGAAAAAAAAGGATGAAAATCAAATATTTAAGCATTCATCCATCCATCTCAGGAATATGGAGAAACACAAATTAAATCTAAATAAAGTAGAAAAAAGGAGTAATAAATATGCAGGGATATAACAATGAAAAAGAAATCAGTGATTTTTTTTAAAAGGCTAAACAAGTGGTCTTTCAAATGATTGATAAAATTGACAATACCCTAACAGGACTGATCAAGAAAAAAGACAGAGATTACCAATATCAAGAATGAAAAGAGGGATATCAGTATAGATTCTATAGGTACTGAAAAAAAAATTGGAAGATATTATAAAAAAAACTCTGTTCCAATAAACTTGAAACTTTATTTAAAATGGGCAATTCCCTGAAAACTGTACAACTCCTTGAAAATTATACAGGAATAAATAGAAAATCTGAATAATTCACATTCCTTGAAAAATGCACAACTCTTAGAAAAGTAATGAACATAACAATAAATAGAAAATCTGAATAATTCCTATATGTATTTAAAATTTATATTTTATTTATTGTATCTCTATATTGTTTTCACATTTAAATACGTAATTAAAGCCTTCTCATAAACACATTTCCTGTCTCAGATGGACAGAACAGTCAATTCTTTTAAATACTTAAGGAAAAAGTAACAATGATCTTTCACAAATTCTTCCAGAAATTAACGAAAAAGAGAGTATATCCTAATACATTTTATGGGGCCAAAGCCTGACAAAGACATTATAAGAAGGTAAATTACAAACCAACTTATTTCATATGAATAAATGTAAAAGGTCTAAATAAATATTAGCAAATATAATCTAGTGATATATAAAAAGGGCAATACATCATAACCAAGTGGAATTTATATCAGAAATTTATGGACATTTTAAAATTACTTGATGTAATTCACTACAAATTAGTAAAATAAAAGAGAAAATTAAATGATTAGCAATTGCAGAAAATGGATTTGATGAAATTCAACATTTATTCATTTTTTAAAATTCTGAATAAAAGTGAGATTCCTTTACATGAGATGAATTAAAAAATACAAATAAACAAAAATAATAAAAACAACTATGCAAACATCATACTTAATGGTGGACTATCAAAAGTTTTCCCCCTGATATTAGGAAGAAAAAAATGTCAGCCAGCACTTTTATTCCATATTGAATTGTAGGGTCTAGTCAGTGCAATAAGATAGAAAAAGCATTATAGGTATGAGAATTGGAAAGAAAGATATATCACTGTTATTATTGGTAGTCAATATTATCATGAATAATAAATTAATTAATAAATAATAATGAATGATAAATGAACTTAACAAAGTCACTAGATAAAAGATCAATGTGCAAAATTCAATTGTATTGCTAGCAAATAAGAAATTTAAAATGATGCCAATTAAAATAACAGCAAAACATCACATATTCAGAAATAAATTTAAGAAAAAATGTGCAATAACTTTATAAAAGAAACTACAAAATATAACTGAGAGAAATTAAAGAATCTCTCATTAAAATACATAAATCATCCCCAATGTATGTATAGATTTAATGAGATACCAACAAAAAACCAAGCTAATTTTACAATTAGAAGTAAATGAGGAGCATTTGAAATCTTGTTCCTTGGCATATGTCATCAGTTTGGTTCAAATAAATTCATAAAAATTCAAATAAAATAAAATAAAATAATAAACAAATGTAAGAAATACAATATATCCAAGATAATCTTGAAGAATAACAATAAAACTTGGAGGACTTACATTACCATATCTAAAATCATTATAAAACCACAGTAATTAACACTGCAATATTGGCACATGAATTTAAAACATAGACTAATAGAATCATATAGATAGTTTAGAAATAGGCTTACACAATAGGGTCGGCTGATTATAGCAAAGGTGAATTTGCAATGCTAAGAGAAAATAATGATTCTTTTTAAAAACTGTGAATATCAATTGGATATTCATATAGGAAAGGAAAGATCTCTCTAATTCCCAGCTCACACTTTTCACCTATAAGCACCGGCTAGTTTCAATACTATGAGATCCCCACTTTCTGAAAAGTCAAGTCATATACACGGACACTGGACTCATTCTACCCCACTCTTAATGGCACCTCCAAAGCTATTCTGCACATAGTCCCTGTGCCAACTCAGGGATGTTCATGATATTTGAAATGAATGAAGAAGTATAACCCTTTATTAACTCTTCAGTGCGCTCACATTTAAGTGTGGTAAGCTGATGAGAGTTCACTTTTCCTTCTTTCCAAAACTTTTCCAATCTATTATCACTTTATGATTTAAAACATCCTTCTAATTTCAAAAATGGTCATACTTTTTTATATAACTCATGTTAACATATTAAAGAGAAAAATTTGAATAATTTGATCATTTAAATATAAGCACAAGCTATTCTGTTGTAAAATACTTTAAGGAGGTGTGTGTGTGTGATACAGGCCAATAATAAAATACACTTGATCTCAAGGGATTTATTAACTGAGGTATCACTTCATTTGAATTGAAAGATGAAATTCCTATCCAAGAGTTATTTTGAAAGATCTATATAACTATGAAATTTCTTTCTCTACTGTATATGTTATTATACTTTTCTGCAGATAAGGAGTGACTTTTCCCTATACATAAATATTGTTATGTTTTGGGGTAAATTGATGTGTGTGTTTGTGTGTGTGTGTGTGTGGTGTGTATTCCCAAGAGAATATACTATGTTCTCTTCAATTTCCAGATACTTAGGTGGTTTTACAAGTGTATTAAGGCGTGCATGCAATTGCAATATTTCAAAGAAAAAAAATACTTTTGGAAGAAAATTATATTCTCTAGATGATAACTTTCATCTCACCTTCATCTACGAAATGGTTCAAGAAACTTTTAGAAATACATTCATCTTGATCAACTAAGGAACTCTCAAAAATCCTTGATGCCCTATGATTCCATGCGATATTTTATCTGGTTTCAAATATTCTTCTTGAGTTAACAATTTGCTATATCCTAAAGTCTTCAAAATCAATAGTAATTCTTTAGACCGATAAAAATTGGCCTATGTAGGAAGATTCAACAGCTTTATATGTAACACATTCTGAAACTATGGGCAGACAATAAAGCAAAAGCATTGATGCATGTGAGACAGCTAGAAGTTCTAGGCAGGCTGTGTTTGAAAGAAAGGAATTAGTCACAGGGGAGAGTAAGCTGTCAACACTGTAACATCTGTTCTCTGATATGCTTCATGGGTCATCATGTCTTCTTTATTGTTCAGAATAAATAAGAGCCAAAGAAGAAGGCAACAGGATTCCTCGGTTACCCACTGAGGTGACATTTTGCTCTTAGTGAGCCTATTTCCTCAAGTTCACAACTGAAATGGTACCCAACACCCCTAATGAGAGGAAATAGAAACAACCTAGTCTCGAAATCTAGCTGTTACGGAAATGTCAAAAAGGTAGGAATCTACTTTTAAGTATTAGCATAAACTTTTTATGGAAAGGCAATTAGGAAAAATGAAAAGACAAAATATTTTCCCAATCATGCAGACCACAATGGCTTTACTTATACCACATCAATCAATATGCCATGATGATACTGTTGAAATAAAGTAAATTGTAAGGAAGAAAAGATCTGGATAAAAATTTTTAGTATAACAAAAAAGCCCAATAGAGGAAAAATATGATTGTTGTCTTCAAATAGAAAACAACAATGCCAACCCTGTCACTAGAGTCCTTAGGTTTTGAAGAAAGAAGCAAGACCATGTGCTCTCTGAAACAAGCAGACAGTACTGTTGAGGGAAATGGAAAGTGAAACAGCCACTATGGAAAACAGTATGGCAGTTCCTCAAAAAAATTAAAAATAGAGTCACTGCATGATCCAGCAATTCCACTTCTGGATATTTATGCATAGAAAACAAAAGCACTAATTCGAAAAGATATGTGTACCTCCATGTTCATTCATCACAGGATTGTTTTCAATATCCAAGATATAGAAACAATCTGAGTGTCCACTGATGGATGAATGGATAAAAAAGATGTGATACAGACATACCATGGAATACTATTTAGCCATAAAAAAATAATGAAATCTTGCCATTTGTGACAACATGGACGGACCTTGAGGGCATTATGCTATGTGAAATAAGTTAGGTAAGAAAGATAAACACAATATGGTTTAACTTATATACGTGGAATCTAAAAGACAAAACAAACAACAAAAACATCAAGTTCATAGATAGAGCAGATTGATGGTTGCCAGGAGAGAGGTTTAGGGGAGGCAAATCCTTGAAGGGAATCAAAAAGCAAAAACTTCCAAATATAAAATAAATATCATGAGGATGTAATATACAGCATAGTGACTCTTGTTAATAATATTGTATTGCATACTTGAAAGTCATTAAGGGAATAGATCTTAAAAGTTCTCATCACAAGAAAAAAAAAGAAAAAATTATAACTATGTATGGTGATTTCTTGTGATCATATCACAATGTATATCAAATCATTATGTTGCATACCTAAAACTAATATAATGTTATATGGCAATTATACCTCAATTAAAATCATACATACATACATACATACATACATACATACAAAATAAAACAAGCAAATAGAAAAGTTGTCAAGATAGTGGTTAGGAAAATGGGCTCTGCTATACAGCCTGGTTCAAATATTGATTCTGTAACTTATTGTAACCTTAGACATGAAACTTAAGCTCTCAGGCCCCATTTCCTTATCTGTAAAATAGGGATAATAATGGTACTTACCTCCAAGATTCTGATGAGCACTTAATGAGATTAACCTATGTAAGGTGTTTAGAGGTGTGCCTGACACAAGGTAGGGACCTAATAAAGTGTGTTCGTGCTATATATGGCAGAGAAAACATTTCAGTGGACATAAGAAATCAGTCAGCCACAACAAGACCTGATATCATTCAGTCATTCAGCAAATATCTATCAGCCATCTAGACGGCAAGCACTGTACTAGACACAGTGAATACTGGGAGAAAACAACAAAGTCTAGACCCTCAAACAGCTTCCTATTTCCTTATTTTTATCATTTTCCTGAATAACACTCCCCAAAATAATGATTTGTAATAAATGTAGGCCTTCCTTTGTCATGCCTAGAATTCTTATATTTCTGTCAAATTTTATTTTACATCACCAGACATTTTATACTGTTTTCATATTTATTAGTTTACATTACTCTACATTATTGAATCCAGTTAGAAATGGAGAGCTTAAAAATAAGCACTATTTGAAATGTGATTGAACAAAACTCTTGTAATAGATCTTGAATTTTGACAAACTGGAGGCTGGAAACATTTTGTTATATATTTATTTCAATTACTGGCTGAAGGAAAACAATCAGATTTTTTGCATGAAGAAAACATGCATTTTTTATCTATTAGAAATGTAAAAAGTGAAAATCCAATAAATAGACGAAATAAAAATCTTGGAAAACCATAAGAGGACAGTCATAGCAGGATTAATATAAAATCATCTTGGCAAATGTCCCTCTAATATATCTTATATACACTCTAATCTTGTTTTTAAAAAGTATTTTAGTTCAATAAATACAATACTGTATTTAAAGTTAGCCAGAGAAAAGTAGAAAAGCTAGGCAAATCACTTTATAGAAATAAGACATTATTTTCTCTGAATTCCCTTCAGTATAAATGTATAACTTTCATTCAAGAAAAATAAAGTAGTTAACTTAAAGATGCCTTACATAATGAATGCTGATATGCACTTAAAGTGAGATACATAAAAAAAGTTTGAGTTACTATTTTTTGAAATATATTTTACATGATATATATTGCTCAAGTTTTTAATAATACTAGAAAATAAATGTAAGAGTTAGAATGTTTTAATTCTCAATTTTATCATTTTTATATACTTAAGAAGCAACAGTATCTTTGACAGCTGGGCACAGACAACGGGTGTTAACAAAGTGGGTGAAGGTCTGATGAGGAAGAAAATATTGGAATAAAATTGGAATATCTCCCCATAAAATACTAATCTAAATTGAAGGTGAAAAATAGTGGAGAATCTGGAAGATCACCAACTTGACCAGGTAATCAAGGTTAACATGACCAGTGGTAAAACAGATTGACACAGTGTACCTCCAGATGTGATATAATATAAATGTCATCATTTCCATGTTATTCCTAACAAGAATGCTCGGCATGAGTGATGAGGAAACATCAGATGGATCCAGGTTAAGGATAAACCTACAGAAGGAAATGCCTATACTTCTGAGACCATGGATACCAACAGAGACTGGAACCGTTCCAGATTAAAGGAGATTCTGAGATGTGACAACCAAATGTAACATATATTCTTGGATAGAATCCTAGACCAAGAAGGAAAAAGATAGTTGGTGTAATTTGAATGAGTCTGAAGATTGGAAGATAGTGTGATGTCGACGTTGCTTTCTTGACTGGAAATTGTATATTGGCTATCTAGGAGAATATCCTTGTTTTGAGATAATGTACACTAAAGTATTTAAAGATGATGGAGCATATTGTCAGTAAAAGTCATATAGAATAAGAGACAGAGCAAATGAGATAATACTACTACCAATAAGGAATCTGGTAAGAGGAGATATGAGAGTTCTTTGTACTGTTCTTGTAATTTTTATGTAGGTTTGAAACTATTTCAATTTTTTTTAAAATTAAAAGCAAATATTAACTTGGGAAAACTCTCACAATATATGACTGACAGTGAGTTGACATCATTAAGCTATAAAGAATTCTTACAAATAAGCAAGAAAAATGGGAAGAGTCTCCCACATAAAATGGGAAAGAATATTTACAAACCATCAAATTAGAAACACCAGAAACTTACTAACAAATATATGAAAAATGTACAAATTCACTAATATTCAAAGAACAGCAAATTTTAGAAATGATAACCATTTTTCAGATGTCATATTAGCAAAAAGTATTTAAATATAATGTTCAATGCTTCCAAGTATAGTTTAAAATTTAAGACATTTTTAAAAGCAAATTGCTTTCTTGTAGTTCACAAAAATACATATCTTACTTGCTTTTTGGTGTTGTTCAGAGCATTTTTACTGGATAAATTAGATAGATTTAAGATGAAATATTTAGTAATTCATGTATTCTGTGGAAAGCATTCAGTATCCTCAAGAATAATCAAACATTTTTTTTACAACACCTAGAGTTTTAAATAACCAAAGGTTAAAATACAAAGGAAAGATGACAGCATGTTGATCATCTCCTTTCAAAATACTCAACAGATAAAATCACTGAAAAGAAGAGGCAAAATATGAATGACTTTTATCCAGCTATTATGAAATACATCAATACTTCATTTCAACCAAAAAAATATAAGATTCCACTCCAAGATCAATGGATTTCAAGTATATACAAAAGCAAGGGAAATAAAATTTCGTAAACAGAGATAACATAAACCCCATTGTCAATTAGGAGTCAAAATAATATTTTGCATAGACTTTTTAAAAAGGTATATGCTTCACACTTCACCATAAATAAATAAAATAACAAGAAAATTCACAAATAAGCTGAATTCTACTTCCTGTCATTTGGTAATAAACTGCAGAAAGATCATAATAATTTTGAAATGAGCCTTTTGTAAAATGATTTTAAGTGATTGATCAAAGGCCTAAAGAGCATTTGGGAGTTTCACATTGACATTAGTAGACTAAAAGGAGAAGAGTTTTAATACCAAAGAATTAAAATATATTACAATAATCCCTCGACATTCATCTTGGAAAAGATCACTGAAATGTCAGTGCATATCAATATATGGCAGATTAAGAAAAGAAAAATAAACTTTGATGGCACTTACAAATTTTTATCACTATGATGAGTTGTTTCCAAAGAGTCCAACTTTCTCCAAAAGACAGAAGAGAAAGCAATTTAAATAGTATAGAAGATGTTACCTTTAATGCAAAACAAAACCTTAAAAGTCCTTTACAAATTAGAAAATATAATAGAAAATAAAGGTCCCACCCGAGTAACAAGCAACAGCACAACCTATAAGGTTTCTAGGAATAAATCAAACAAAATATGTGTATGCCTTTTATGGAGATAATTATACAGAAGACAAAAAAGACATGAAAGAAATGGAGAGATAAATCATAACCCTGGATTAAAAAATACATATAAAAATATTAATTCAAAATATATCAATCTATAAATGTGATAAAACTCCAAAATGAATCCTAATGGGATTTTTTTCCATAGAACTTACAAAACTGAATCTAAAGCTTTTACCAAAGAATGAAGTTTCAAACGTACCAAAGAATTCCGAACAGGAAGAACAGAGACCTGAACTATAGATAGCAAGAACTATAGATAGAAAGTTTTATAAAACCACAGTAATTGGTATAGCTGCAGAACTCACAAACAGATCAGACTACAGGGCCCAGACACAGACCTCAGCATTGATGGAAACTTGACATTACATTTGGTATTTGGTATTGGCACTGAAACATTTGGTATTACATTTGGCATTACAAATCTGTGAGAAAAGAATGAGTTGTTAGGTAAATGGCACTGAGACCAGCTTCAGCTGTTGGATATTACACTAGATAAGTGTATCAAGACCTAAATTCAATTTATTTTTCTTAATAGGCAGGACAAAAGGACATTAAAATAGATCATTCATTGAATATTAGTGGAGTGGATTAAGATAGAAGGTAAAATACAGGTGTACTGTTGCCTACTTTTTAGATTCCTGATTAAAGGATCAGTAGTAAACTTATCAACAGTATGTGTATTAGTGCCTGTTCATGAAGTAATCTTTGTAGAGTCAAATATTGTGCTGAAATAACCTCTTCTTCACTCCGAGTATACTCACAAAAACTCTTCAACACCCAAAGAAGAATGTTTGATAGCATTAAAGACAGATAAATTTTTTAATTCCCAAAGATTGCCTAAAATCATGCTAAATTTTGTTTTATTTTGTATACTAATTATGCATTTCCCATACGGGATATTTTAAATTTTCTTCTTTTTCTTGAATTTTCTAATCATTATAACAATTTTAATAAAAATGAAAATTATAGATAACATGAAATTAATATTATTATTAAATGGAGCTCATTTAAAATAGTAAGAAAATGTATAAAAATGGACTGTGTATCTAAATAGGCTACTTAGAAAAAAACGACATATGAATGGCTAATATCTGAGAAAGTATTCAATCTCACCAACAAAGTGTTACTTTTCACTTATTAAATTGGCAAAATTTTTAAATCACTATTGAAGAAAGTGGATAAGTAGGTACTTTAAACTGAAAATGAGATTACAATGTATTAAAATTTTTCCTGAAATATATATTTGATATATATATTTATAGCATGTAGAAAATTACACACACACCAAATTAGATAGGTATATCTATATCTACAACCAATATCATAAAATTTAGAAGTACATATACCCAGTGCAAAGAGAAATAGCTATACTGGTTGATTATAGTCAGGGTCCAGTCTAATTCAGTACTTTATTGCTATGACAGTTTAGTGCCCACATCATGCAGGTTACTATACATTTTGAATATTGCCTGTGACTACATCAATATATTATATTTGAGCAGTGAATTTTGGATTTGCTCTTTTAAAATGTGTACACTGAAAAGCAGTATTTATAATATTAAAAAAAGCTGTTTATGTAAGTCTATTACTGGTACAAAAATAAACAGACTGGTGAAACAGAAGAGAGAGCCCAGAAATAATTTTAACATAAATATAAGATTCCATTTACAATAAAGGAGAGATTTTCAAATGAAGGAAGGGGAAAGAGTTAAATAAGTAATAATGAAATAGTTCTCTGAGAAAAAGTGTTTAGAGCCTCATTTCTTACACTAAAATAAATTTTAGATCAATTAACTCAAAATGGATCAAAGACCTGAATATGAGATCTGAAACAATAAATTGCACAGAAGAAAATATAGGTACTAAACTCATGGACCTTGAATTTAGAGAGAACTTTATAAATTTGACCTCAAAGGCAAGGGAAATAAAAGCAAAAATAAGTGAATCGGACTATCTAAAATCAAAAAGTTTCTGCACAGCAAAAGAAACCATCAACAAGACAAAATGGCAACCAACTGAATGGGAGAAGATATTTGCAAGCGATACCTCTGATAAGGGGCTGATATCCAAAATATACAAAGAACTCATAAAACTCAACAAGAAAAAAAACAATCCAATTAAAAAATGAGCAGATGATCTGAACAGACACTTCTCCCAAGAAGACATACAAATGGCTAACGGACATATGAAAAGATGCTCAACTTCACTAGCTATTAGGGAAATGCAAGTCAAAACCACAATGAGATACCACTTCACACTTGTTAGAATGGCTATCATCAACAGGACAAATAATAACAAGTGTTGGAGAGGTTGAGGGGAAAAAGGAACCCTCATACACTACTGGTAGGAATGTCCATTGGTACATCCACTATGGAAAACAATGTGGAGACTTCTCAAAAAATGAAGAATAGAATTACCATATGACCTAGCAATATCTCTTCTGGGTATTTATCCAGAAATTTTGAAAACCCTTATCTGTGAAGATATATGCACCTGGATGTTTATAGTAGCATTATTTATGGTGGCCAAGACATGGAAACAACTGAAGTGACCTTCGATGATTGAATAAAGAAAATGTGGTACATATATACAATGAATATT
>NW_024349519.1:4111415-4189075 GCF_902729225.1 Pteropus medius | reverse complement strand
CAGACCTCAGCATTGATGGAAACTTGACATTACATTTGGTATTTGGTATTGGCACTGAAACATTTGGTATTACATTTGGCATTACAAATCTGTGAGAAAAGAATGAGTTGTTAGGTAAATGGCTCTGAGACCGACTTCAGCTGTTGGATATTACACTAGATAAGTGCATCAAGACCTAAATTCAATTTATTTTTCTTAACAGGCAGGACAAAAGGACATTAAAATAGATCATTCATTGAATATTAGTGGAGTGGATTAAGATAGAAGGTGAAATACAGGTGTACTGTTGCCTACTTTTTAGATTCCTGATTAAAGGATCAGTAGTAAACTTATCAACAGTATGTGTATTAGTGCCTGTTCATGAAGTAATCTTTGTAGAGTCAAATATTGTGCTGAAATAACCTCTTCTTCACTCCGAGTATACTCACAAAAACTCTTCAACACCCAAAGAAGAATGTTTGATAGCATTAAAGACAGATAAATTTTTTAATTCCCAAAGATTGCCTAAAATCATGCTAAATTTTGTTTTATTTTGTATACTAATTATGCATTTCCCATACAGGATATTTTAAATTTTCTTCTTTTTCTTGAATTTTCTAATCATTATAACAATTTTAATAAAAATGAAAATTATAGATAACATGAAATTAATATTATTATTAAATGGAGCTCATTTAAAATAGTAAGAAAATGTATAAAAATGGACTGTGTATCTAAATAGGCTACTTAGAAAAAAACGACATATGAATGGCTAATATCTGAGAAAGTATTCAATCTCACCAACAAAGTGTTACTTTTCACTTATTAAATTGGCAAAATTTTTAAATCACTATTGAAGAAAGTGGATAAGTAGGTACTTTAAACTGAAAATGAGATTACAATGTATTAAAATTTTTCCTGAAATATATATTTGATATATATATTTATAGCATGTAGAAAATTACACACACACCAAATTAGATAGGTATATCTATATCTACAACCAATATCATAAAATTTAGAAGTACATATACCCAGTGCAAAGAGAAATAGCTATACTGGTTGATTATAGTCAGGGTCCAGTCTAATTCAGTACGTTATTGCTATGACAGTTTAGTGCCCACATCATGCAGGTTACTATACATTTTGAATATTGCCTGTGAATACATCAATATATTATATTTGAGCAGTGAATTTTTGATTTGCTCTTTTAAAATGTGTACACTGAAAAGCAGTATTTATAATATGAAAAAAAAGCTGTTTATGTAAGTCTATTACTGGTACAAAAATAAACAGACTGGTGAAACAGAAGAAAGAGCCCAGAAATAATTTTAACATAAATATAAGATTCCATTTACAATAAAGGAGAGATTTTCAAATGAAGGAAGGGGAAAGAGTTAAATAAGTAATAATGAAATAGTTCTCTGAGAAAAAGTGTTTAGAGCCTCATTTCTTACACTAAAATAAATTTTAGATCAATTAACTCAAAATGGATCAAAGACCTGAATATGAGATCTGAAACAATAAATTGCATAGAAGAAAATATAGGTACTAAACTCATGGACCTTGAATTTAGAGAGAACTTTATAAATTTGACCTCAAAGGCAAGGGAAATAAAAGCAAAAATAAGTGAATGGGACTATCTAAAATCAAAAAGTTTCTGCACAGCAAAAGAAACCATCAACAAGACAAAATGGCAACCAACTGAATGGGAGAAGATATTTGCAAGCGATACCTCTGATAAGGGGCTGATATCCAAAATATACAAAGAACTCATAAAACTCAACAAGAAAAAAAAACAATCCAATTAAAAAATGAGCAGAGGATCTGAACAGACACTTCTCCCAAGAAGACATACAAATGGCTAACGGACATATGAAAAGATGCTCAACTTCACTAGCTATTAGGGAAATGCAAGTCAAAACCACAATGAGATACCACTTCACGTAGGAATGTCCATTGGTACATCCATTATGGAAAACAATGTGGAGACTTCTCAAAAAATGAAGAATAGAATTACCATATGACCTAGCAATATCTCTTCTGGGTATTTATCCAGAAATTTTGAAAACCCTTATCTGTGAAGATATATGCACCTTGATGTTTATAGTAGCATTATTTATGGTGGCCAAGACATGGAAACAACTGAAGTGACCTTCGATGATTGAATAAAGAAAATGTGGTACATATATACAATGAATATTATTCATATATACAATGAATATTACTCAGAAGAAAAGATGAAATACTGCCATTTGCGACAACGTAGATCTTGAGATTATCATGCTAAGTGAAATATGACAGAATTTGAGAACCATATGATTTCACTTACATGTGAAATATAAAACTGAAAGCAACAAACATGACAAGCAGAGACTCATGGACACGGACAACAGTTGAGTGGTTACCAGAGGGCGGAGGGAGAAGAAGGTAGATAAAGGCAAAGGGGGTCAAATATATAGTGTCAGAAGGAAATTTAACTTTAGATGAACACACAATGCAATATACATATGACATATCATTGAATTGTACACTTGAAAGCTATATAATTTTATTAATCAATGTCATCTCAGTAAATTTAATTTAAAAAAAGAGTTAGATAAAAAGAAAACCATAAAATTATATTTATAAAAGGAAGACTACCTGATCTTAGGGTAGAACAATCTATTTTTAAACAATCTTCAAAGAAGAAATTAATTGAAATAGATAACAGACACACAAAGAATTAAGAACAGAACTCTGTAGCTAATGTTTGGGTGAAAAGCCTGGCTCTGTCACTTACTCACTACGAGAACTTAGTGAAGTTATTTAACCTCTGTGCCTAAGTTATCTCATCTGTGAAGTGGGGATACTAAAAGTTGCTACATCATAGGATTATTGTGAGGACTGAATGAGATAATGGGATAATGTTATGAGGACTAAATGAGGATAAATGAAATTATTTTAGCTCAAGGATAAAAAAAATACAAAACATAAAATTAATGGGCAGCAAACAAAACAAAAAATTAATTATGCAAAGGTTAAAAATGATGACACATAAGAGGTTATTAGCCATAATTACATAAAGATCTCATAAATTATTAAGAAAATAATACTAAAAGAAAAATAATGTCTATAAAAAGAATGTGTACGGGCAGTAAAGTTATTTTTAAAAGTTCAGTCTCACTAGTAATCAAAGAAATGCAGCATACTATTTCCCAACTCAAAATGGGAAAAAAAAAATTAACGATATAATGCTCAGTTTTAGCAAGGGTACATTAAATGGACATTTTCATATTTAGTTTGTGAAACTTTACATTGATATGTTTTCTTGAGACTAATTGGGCACTGTGTATTTTTTTTAAGTTTAAAAATACCAAAAAAAAAAAATTATAAGTAGTTACCCAATAAATTGCATTTCTTGGAATTTGTCCTAAAGAAACTATCAGAGATTAAGCACATACTACATGCTGGACACAGTGCTTGCCACATTAATTATAATTCTGAAAAACAAGAAATAATCTGAATTTCTAAAAATAGAAAGTTAATAAAATATATTACAGAATATCAATATGATAAGTATGATGAATCCAATGAACATTTTAGGAATATATTTTAATGGTATTATAAAATAAATGTAATATATTTTATCTATTAGAATAATCTCATTATCTCCAATTTTATGCAACCTGAGAAGATTAGAAAGAAATAACATGTTAACAGTGATTATTCTGATAAAAAAATTATGATTTTTGTTTTCTCTTTTATATTCCTATATTTTTCAAATATTGTACAGGAATATGTATTACCTATCAAAAACACACACATAAGGGGGAGAGGAGACAGAGAACTTAATGTGACATCGACCTCAAAACAACACCCAAAATTGGGTATCAATAGTCTTCTTTGAGAAACTGGGGTTCAAGAGGGAAAAAGACTTTCTCAGAGTTATCATACAAGGAACTGATAAAGTCTGAATTGAACCCAACTCAACCTACTTTATATTTTTTTTATTTTTTATCTATTATTTTATGTTTTTTTTAATTTTACTTTTTTTCAAATTCTTTAAGGTCACCACGTATTTTACCTCTTTTACCCCATTTACCTCCCTTCTCCCCCCTCCTACCCTATCCTCTGGTAACTACTACAAATGTCCTGTTCATTTGTTGCTTTTAGATTTATACCCACATATAAGTGATATCATGTGGTTTTCAACTGTTTCTCTCTGGCTTATTTTGCTTAGCATGATAATATCGAGGTCCATCCCTGTTGTCTCAAATGGCAGTATTTCATCTCTTCTTATGGCTGAGTAATATTCCATTGTATATATGTACGACAGCTTCTTTATCTAATCATCTATCATAGGACAGTTCAGTGTCCTACAACTCAACCTATTTTAGCTACAAGCCCTTGCTTTATATCCAATGCACCAGGCACAGGTACCTAATCCAAGAGTAGGCATACAGTATGTAAACAACCAGTCATATACATTGATTGATTTCTCAGTGCTATGACTATACAAGCTTGGTGAAGGACCAGAATCATAGTATATTTGACACAGCTATAGTACAATTGTTTTCTTACATCAGGGACTATGCTTTGCAATTCTGAATGCCCAGAATTCACCTTTGCACTATGTCTGAAGGACCTGAAATGTTTTCTGAATAAATGAATAAAGGCATAAAAAATAACTTTTCTTATGAAAAGAACTGTCAAATGAATTCTACAGTCACCATATTTACAAATAATAAAAACATTAATTAATTTGTTTCTTTGCCAAAACATTACCTTCTCTTAAAGTTTTTTATAAAGATAGAAACCTCAGAGTTTTTAAAAAGTCAAAAACTTGTAGGCTCTTTTTATTAGGGAGCACATTATACTATCTGCTAAGAGAACCTGTATTTATGTTTAGAAAATTACTTCCTGCCCCCTAACTTTCAGAATATAAAAATACTCTTAAGGAAAAAAATGATGTTCTCAGGAAAGTAGAATCTCTAACAGTGTTTCATTTAATTACAAGGCTTCATTTATGAGTGTAAGAAAAACAACAACAAAATATCCCTGCCAAAAGCACTTATATTGCATAGGAAATGATACATAGTTGATAGATTTGGGTTTCCTTTATTAAAAATAAAAAAGGAATTATAGGCTAATGACTAAAAATAAAACCTTCATTCATATAGAGCTTTAATATGAAATATGGGATTGGTTAGTAAATCACTAAGTGCTGAAAAGCTTATGACTTAAAGGCAATTAGGGAAAGCTACTATATCCTAAAATTTAGAAATATCAACATCTTCAAAAATGGTGAAAGGGGAAATAGTCACAGGGGCTTATCAAAGAAAAAAAAGAACATTCTCAAACTTTCCATTTCCCCGTGAAGAAATACTATTTAAAAAAAATTTTTTAATCGTTAAAAATATTTTTTAACCCTAAGGAAAAAAACTTTTAAAAAAGTACCAAACTGATCATTAGTAGCTACATGGGCTAATTATTTCTAAAGGACAATTAACCTTTACTATCACATATAAAGAAATAACCGGGCAACACAGAAATGAGAAACATGAAAATATCCAAGCAGGAACACACCAGGTTGAGCTTGAGCCTCAATAACAACTGCCAACACAACAGCCAGGGTACCTGTAGTCTGCCATCTGGAGTGAAGAAAGTAGATATAAAAGAGGTACAAGATGGATGTGGCCGAAGGGTCTTACTGTGGCCTAAGATATTCGGGGCCTGACAACTGGACATTGTCAAAACAGGATGCAGACCTAGAAATATCCCTGGTCCTCTGCATCTTTGGCTAAGGGATTAAATACCCAAAATGTATGATGGGAGTGGATATGGGTAAGTTAGTCCATGGTTGCTGCTGCAGCAAGGGTGGAATGCTGACAAGGAAAAGAATGCCTCACTTCTTCAGCATGAAAAGGAGATCCGTGTTCCATGAAATAATCTCTATATATTAAAACTGAACTTTTTCCCATCACTTCACCTATATACAAATTTTGTACATATAAGAATAGAGAGCCCCAAAATAAATCCACACCTATACGCTCACTTAATATATGACAAAGGAGGCAAGAATATACAATGGGGACAGTCTCTTCGATAAATGGTGTTGGGAAAATTGGACAGATAACATGCGAAAAAAGAAACTGGACCATCTTCTTACTCTGTTTACAAGAATAGACTCAAAATGAATTAAAGAATTAAAAGCATGACCCAAAACCATAAAACTTCTAGAAGAAAACATAAGTAGTAATCAATCTGATATTGCTACTAGTAATTTATTTTCAGACATATCTCCTCAGGCAAGGGAAACAAAAGAAAAAATAAACACATGGGACTACGTTAAACTAAAAAGTTTTTGCACAGCGAAGGAAACCATCAACAAAACAAAAGACAACTGACTGAATGGGAGATGATATTTGCTTATGATATATCTGATAAGAACTCATACAACTCAACAACCAAAAAATAATTCAATTAGAAAATGGGCAGAAGACCTGAACAGATATTTCTCTCAAGAGGAAATACAGATGGCCAATAGACATATGAAAGATGCTCAAGGTCACTAATCGCCAGAGAAATGTAAATTAAAACCACAATGAGATATCACCCCACACCTGTCAGAATGGTTATCATCAAAAAATCAAAGAACAAGTGTCGGTTTGGAGAAAAGGATTTGGAGAAAAGGGAACCTTTATACACTGGTGATGGGATTGCAAATTGGTGCAGCCACTATGGAAAACACTCTGGAGGTTTCTCAAAAAATTAAAAATACATATTCCTTTTGTCTCAACAATTGCACTTCTGGGTATTTATCTAAAGAAAACCAAAACAATAATTTGTAAAGATGTATGCATCCCTATGTTCATGGCAGCACAATTTACAATAGCCAAGATATGGAAGCAACCTAAATGCCCATCATTGGATGATTGGATAAAGAAGTTATGGTTCATATATACAATGAAATATTACTTAGTCATTAAAAAGAAGAAATCTTACCATTCACAATGATATGGATGTTATTATACTGAGTGAAATAGGTCAGACAGAGAAAGATAAATACCGTAAGATTTCTCTTATATGCGGAATCTAAAGAACAAAAAGAACAAACTAATCAAAAAACAGACTTACAAATATAGAAGAGAAAGGGGTGAAAGGTTAAAGAAGTATAAATTAGTAGCTGACAGATGGTCATAGGGATGGGGAGTATGGCATAGAAAATGCAGTCAGCATTAACATAATGGCTAGGTATAGAGCCAGAGGAGAGAAAGAGCAATCAGAGAAATTATTAATAAACTATATAAATGTTTAACCAATGTACTGTATGCTTGAAACTAATAATAAAATAAAATTGTTTAAAAAGAATATGAGAAATCACATTTGCTTGCTGAGTATTAACTTTAATTCAGTTTCTTTGATGAGCAACTCACCATGTCTGCTTGGTAATGAGATAAATATATACTTAACTATATTAGAATATATATTGCAACTTTCCTAATAATAAGGAAGGCATTAAAGTATACATTAAAGGTATAATTTTGTTATAGATAACTGATATAGAAACATACTTTAAGGGAATAAAATATAAGTAAAGTTTTTTAATTATATAGAACTTGGGGTTTAAAATTTTAATTCATAAATCCAATTATCTTTAATGTTATTTATTAAATGCAACCAAAAAGTAAAGAATATAATAGCTGTTATGTCATCTGTTAATTTTATCCATAATTAAGTAATCTTTTAGTTCAGAGCCATTAAGCCAAGCAAATATTGCCAGCAAGTTTAATTTTTAACTTAGTAATGTCAAAAAAGAGAAATGGCTTTATACATGACAAGCATTCACAAATATGAAGACACATTTTATCAGCCTCATATAAATATGGTCTTACTCATTCAGAATATATAATAATTAATACTAAATGAGTAAAAAAAATATCATTTATCTCACCTCAAGTTTATTAATATAGAGATAATAGCAAAGTCCAAGACAGTTTTGTATTTATTTGAAAAGCTATTGCCACAAATTATTTCCATGTATGCTATCTGCAAAGCATTCAAAGTTGGAAGCATATTTAATGTTTGGCTATCAGGAAAATTCCTAATAATAACCCCATGAGAACTAATTTGTATATCTAAAGCCCAAAACTATCTTAAATAAAAGAGAAGTATTATAAACTGCAGAACATAATCCAGGTGACTGTACCAGATCTACACCAAAGGATAACAAAAGAATTTTATTTATCCTGAAGAACAGCAATTTTTTTGAAACATGAAAGAGAACAGAGTCCATTTGAAATTTGGGGGAATTTTTTCCTTATTTTTACTAATGAATCTACTTTTCAATGAGCCTTTACTGTTTTCATATTTCTCTTCTACATTTCCTGTATAAATGGATAAGTGAATCAATATCTTATAATTATTTCTTTATTCTTTATTTTTCCTTTTCAAAACACAATAGGCAGAAAAACTATAATGATGCTCTCTTTGATTGCCTGAATGTCTTAATTCTTTCAGACATAAAGTGCCATAATATTATTGTCTGCTGTTTTTAGGTAATACTGTGTTGGCTAAATATACACAGAAATGGCTGAAGCTCCTACAAGCCTTTCACATTGTGCTCACATGAAGTTTGTGGTCTAATTTTTAATATTATACCCTACTCAAAAAATACCATTTGAAAAGAAACCAGCATCTCAGGTTGGGAGGCCAAAGGAGACTTTGCTTCATAGGACACTGGAACATTGCTGATAGATGGTCACGGGAATGGGGAGTATGGCATAGGGAATGCAGTCAGCATTAACATATGAAACACTTTGAAGCTGTGTTTCATTGCCAAGGTTTGACTTAAGCCCCTTCCAATTCCAAGATGCTGTGATGTATGCCTTTCCTACTTTTTGTCTTGCTCTTAGCTCCCTTCAGATACCCTAGAATCCAGAGCGTGTCCTTTAGTTTCATATGTCCAAATCAACAAAGTTGTGTGATTAGGTTTCCAGCTTTAACACAGTGACTGAGATGTTGTTATAATAACTCATTACAGGTGTTGTTATTCTCTAAGAACTTGACTTATAGCTGTTTCGAGGCAGTGGCTGCCAGTTAGTAAAATCCTCATGCTAGAGCTAATGACATTTCAGGGTGGATTAGGCACCCTGTATCAATATAGCAATATGAGCATTCTCCAGAAACTTTGTCCTAGCCTGGTGAAAACTGTGAGGTCATGATGATCTTTCTCTTGATCTTTCACTCATTTCTTTACCCATCAAATATTCTTTAGCATCTAACTGTGTATGACAGCATGGTAAATAAAATGGAGTTTATAAGTTTAATGCTACAATCCTAACAGCAAAAACAAAAACAAAACAAAAAACTTAAAATCTAATAAAAAATTGTTGTCAACAATGTAAAATTTTACACACTCAGGTACATCTGGAAAAGAAAGGATTAGAAAGCTGCATCCCAGAGTGTTACAGTGATTATCTCTAGATGCCAGGACTATAGGCAGTAGTGCTGGTAAATGTTTAATAATCGGCTCTGTTCTCTAGAGAAATAATTCTAAGATATTGGTTCATTTATGCATTTGTATAAGAAAAATAGAAAAGAAATATAAAAAAGTAAATATTCATCAAAAAAATTATCAATAAAATATACCACCCACCACACACCCCCCCCAAAAAAAAACCCCAACCTCTGACTTTGTAGCATTTCCTGATTTCCTAGGCATAAATCATCACTCCATGACCTACATCAAGCTAACAGTGATGTTGACCTGCTCACAAAGTTTCAACTCATAAGGCAGTATGAGCTCGCTCCAGCACACCACTGATTGGCTGAGCTGCATTTTCTTCTTCATGCTTTTATTATTTTTAAAATGTCTGTAATGATAACACAGGGATAGAAACTAGGTAGCCAGGAACAGGGATGAAGTTAGACTTTATACTTTGTTGTGTCTTTTAAATTTTGAACCCTGAAATGTATTACCAATTTTTTATTACAATCTAAAGTTTAAAAATCCTCAATAAATATTTGTTATAATTATGATTAAAAGCAGTACATGATATTGTAATGTCTCATATACATTTAATACATATGTACATATGTGAAACATTAAGTAACAATATAAGATGTATGTGAGAATGCCAAAAGAAGTGGCACAAATTTAAAACCACATTGGAGGCTAAATGAGGAAGAAATTCACGTAAGCTAGAAAGGTCAGTAAAAGAGCTTCATGGAGACATGAGTGGACTTCTGAAGTATGAACAGGATTTGGGCAGCAGAGAGAAAGGAAGGGGGTGACACACAGAAGATGAGCAGACTGGCCAGGTGCCTGGCATTTATACTCCTACTGAATGATATCACTTTTCCCCATATCTGCCAGTGCTGGAGCTGACATTCCCCCCATCTCTGTTTCTTACTATCTTCTCCCTACTTAATTCTGCTCCAGAGCAGGCTGCAAGTTAGCCAGATGATCACTGCAATCAGCCCAAATGGAAATAAGATGAGTCAGGGACTGACATGAGTAGAGAAGCCATCGCACATCATCTCTAGTAATAATATTAATGTTTATTTCATGTTTGTTTGTAGCAGACACTCTGTAGTCTAACTCACAGGGCCTAATTCACGGAAGAGTAACTCAAGTTCTTGTTTTTATGCTTCCTGCTACCAAGGAGGCAAGAACATGTGCTCAGATGAAGCACCACGACCTCATCTCACCCAGTCTCAAAAATGAGTTTCCTTTGGCGTGCAGGAGAGCTCTTCCATGAACTAGAAAAGAACTTATGGAGAGCTGGATCTCCACCTAATCACATCCAGTTAGATTACAGATCAATATTCATTCTGACAGGCATTTTTCAATATGTAACTGGTTTATAGCTAACCATCCTGTGGAGCACATAAATTCATTCACTTATCCAAGCACATAGTTTGCAAACTAGTTTATCCTAGTGGATACTTCGGGTAATTATACTGATGAAAATTGGACATTTTTTGGATACCTCATTTATATTTTTTAATGACAAATGTGAGAATTTGATTACTCTTGTTTTAATTTGTATCCAATGATGGCATATTCTTTGGTCATTAAAAGATTTAAACAAATATTTATTTGGCATGGAAAAGTTCTCAAAATATTTCACTGAAGTTTTAAAAGTTATAAAATATTATATAGTCTGAATCAATTTTTTAAAAAAATATTATATCTATATACTTTAAGTAGACATTTATAACTGAAAATATTAGTAGAAATTATCCCCAGGGGATAAAATTACAGATAATTTTACTTCCTTTTTGTGACTTTCCTAATTTGTAAAATTCACTATAAATATTACACATAATGTTTTTTAATTTTAATTTTTCAATTAGAGCTGACATTCAATATTATTTTATATTAGTTTCAGGTGTATAGCATAGCGGTTAGACATTTATATAATTCATGAAGTGATTCTCTAATTTATCTGGTAGCCACCTGGCACTGTACACGTTCATTATAATATTATTGACTATATTCCCTATGTTGTACTTCACATCTCCATCATGTGTACTGTTTGAACTTTATAGCACAAGTAAAATTTCCACATGTAGGAAGAAATTAAAAATTTGATGCTATAGAAATAAATAACAATAAAATAAAATTTCCACATTCTATAGAATCCATCTACAATACATGAGAGTAGAACCCAAACTATTTCCTGAGGAAAGTTAATCCTGCTCTTGGGAATTGCCTATGTTGGCCTCCCACAGGCAGGGTTGGGAACTTTCCATTCAGGCACTTCTTTCTTTGGCTCCTCAATTTTATAATAAAATGTCAGCATTTCTGCTAACTCAATTGCTTATGCTCAACACTTAATTCTTACTTAATTGTCTACAAAGAATAACTACAATTTGAGTATTAGAGAAGTCCAACTTGAATTCAATATTATTCTCAAAAGCCAAATTGAGAAAAGCCATTTACATGAAATATTTCTTGAAAGACATGGTCTTTTATCAAGGTCTCATACAGCAGGCACAATAGACATTTTGAGCAGGAATACTTGTTTACACAGGGCTTTCTTACACACTACCAACGGTCTCCAAGGCAATACTGTTTCAAAGACCTTCGCACCAAGATGCATGTCACTGGCATCACTGTAGATTTGCTTTTTCCAAAGTGCATGTGGAGCGATGCCATCTACAACATGAAGCTTTCTGAACCTGTTTCTCTAAAGATACTATTTCCCCATAAAAGGCCATAGAAAAAATATGTCTCTGGTCTCAGAACCAAGAATAGTTGCATTGTCTTAATCATCCAATTATATTTCTGTTTTTCTATTCCCTGATTTGCAAAGTTTATTTTATTTTTATCTTGTTGCCCCATAGATATCTCTATAAACCACCTTAAAATTGTTTGAACAAATGCAGAGAATAAATAAATCAGTGTTCAGGAAATGATGAGACTTAAAGAGATGGGTGAGAATGAGACTAGGGGAAGAAAGGTAACTTCAGCAACAGTAACGGGAAAAAGAACTACATGAACCATAACACAAGGTCTATCAGGGTAATGGCAGGTTAGGAGATATCACAGTGGACTCATAAAAACATGAGACACAAAAATCAGAAGAAAGGGGCTTGTGTCCTCACTCTGTCCCTAACTAGCTAAGTGATGCCTTAAAGCCTAGATAATAAACCAGATCAAGTGTGATTAGGAACCTTGCTCTCTCTGTCATCCTGCTATATTTTGTTCTCCACATATATTCACTTCTGTTTGCTCTTTAGTATTTAGTAAAGATATGCGAAGTCCCAAACAGCCTAATCTCTGATATGATACCCAGAGGCTTCTGCCCACACCTGAGCAGGATCATTAACACCTTCACATACGTAAAACACTTTACGTATACAAATTCTTTATTCTTCACAATAACCCACCAAGTAGGTACTATTATTATTCCCATTTTCCAGATGAGAAAAATGAGGCACAAGGAGGTTATGTGACTTGTCCAAGATCCACAGATAGTGGTGGTGCAGGTATTTAAAATATGAACATAAAAGAATTTTCATTGTCAGAACCATGGTTATTCTTTCAGGAAGGAATTGTTTTAAGCTGTTAGGTATTATCTAATGGTGACTTCTGTATATGCCAAGTGTTATGAATAAATTACTGCTTCCTCCTCCCCATTACTCCCACCACCTCTTCCAATCATGCTTCTACACATACAAGAAGCTGGGAGATGCTAAATAGCATTTTGATTCAATTTACAGCTAAGATTATAGCTTTAACCACTAATATCTAAGAATTGCATTGAAAAATATGTTATCTGTTAGAAATTAAAATTATAAGGCTACTAAACTCTAAACCCAGGTGATTTCCTGAAGAATGGAATACAATGTTTTCGAGGTTAAATCTTCACAAATTAAGAAGTATGTTTGACTTTAACATTGAGGAATATATCTCATGAGGAATTTAGTAATTAATAAATTTGTTTTAGAAATGGTGGCTTCTGTGTTCTCTTAGCAACATCAAAAGCAGCAGCACGTTCTGCTTTTAGGCAGATCGTAAATACTTCCGTTTGTGATTCTGCAGAATGTAGCAAAACTATTCTAGCTGTTTTAAGCCAATCTTGTATAACTTGTTTTGTTTACTTCTTTTTTAATGTGTTCATTTAACCAAATATAATGAAAACAGCAGTTCCACTTACTTACCTGTGATCCAAGTGGTGAATGGAGAGAATAACTCCGGAATTTAAGTGGGTTTGTTTTAGGGTCACCAAAATAGTAAATTCATGTTTATTTCTCAGTTTCTGAAGAAACTGTTCAGCTGTAGCAGTGGATGCTTTTATACTTCTGGGAGTATCTAAAAAAGAAACATACACTAAATAGTCTAGAATTTGGCTTTATAAAGTACCTTTTACATGCATTATTTTTCAAAAAATATTATCAAGTAATAAAATAAATACCAAGTTTCAGACTCTCCTGGCAAATTCTTTCAAAGAAACTTTATGTTACATATAACACAGGATGGTAAACTACATGAATTACTGAACTTGTGTTTCAGAAATTTTTTTCCAAAATATCATTTTTGAGACAAAAAATCAAAGAACACTGTTTGAAGAAGTGTGATTCCAAGTTTTCTCCTTACGCATTTCCTATAGCCTGGATACTACGGCCATGTCAGTGTCAACAATGAACAAAAAGATGTACTTCCTAGAATAGTACCTAAAAGACCACGTATGAGCCATTTAGCTTTTCTGATACCTCACGATAGAAAATTGGATTTAAATCTATCTGCCATCTCCCACACTGATGTCTTCAGCCAGAAGGCTTGCTCTAAATAGATTTTTTTAAAGATCATTGAAATTAGTCACTCTCGGCCTTCTGTGCAGTGGATGAAACTAAGATCAAATTGTCTTATCATATTTGTTGAAAGAAACAGATAGAATTTAATTCTCGTGTGCCTCTCCCCAGGCTTAGAAAAAGTCTAGACAAGGGAAGTTTGCCAGGGAGAGCAGAAACTTTTGCCGTGCGCTCCCACCTGGTAGAGTCTTGCACTCCAATCTTAGGACTCGGAAGATGGGGGAAATAGATCAGGACAGAAATGGATTTAGTGTACAGAAATGAATAGGAAATATCTATCATTCAAGCCACCTGCTAACTGAGCATAAGGCTCTCCCATTCACAGTGTGTGAAAAGGGTTGACAGAAACCAGAAACAGTTTTCATTGTAATCAAATCATTCTCTTTTTCTATGCTTTAGAGTAGGGAAACTAGATAGTTCTCAATGGGGAAACTACTAGCATTAGGAGAGAACAATCCTTCCTTGTGTAAGATTGTTCCATGCATTGAAGAACATTTAGCACTTCTGGATCCCCATCCCAATGAATCTTCAGTCATTGTAACAACCCAAAGTTCTCTCATACATTTCCAAGCACTCCCTTGGGAGTGGTATGGCAGAAACCTCACTGAGGGACACAACTTTGATGAAACAGATTATAGGATTAATCCAAAGTCCCCTACTATTCTAGCCCCACAAATTTATAGAATAAAAATATAATCACCTGGTCTGTGTCCATAATTGGAAATACACAAACATGGAGAAGCCCTCAAGATACCCATAAACTAGGAGAAACAAATAATCCTAATTTTTTTTGTTAGATTTCACATATTTTAAACAATATATTTTGACTTCCCTAAGCTACCTTTCCCAAATCAAATTGACATTTTTGGCTTTGACCAGTAATGATACTGGTCCTTGTACTGCTCATCTGGCAAATTGATGAGAGAAGGGCCAAGTGAAAAACAGCATGGATATTTGCATTGAGATGCTTAAAAGCAGAACCATCTTCTACCCTACTAGTGTGGTAAGTAGGGTCCTATGGGGTCTCTATCCAGCTTGGGCTTGAAGCTTATTCACTCATGCAGAGTCATAATTTAGGACAAGATGTCACACCTTGTCCAACCTTTCCTCTCAGCCCATTACTTATTTATTTTGCTCCCGCTACGGAGGTAAGGTGACTTGCAAGAAAGAGGGACCCTCCAGCACAAACATGGCCAGCAGAAGCCCCATCTAGCTCATGCCGTAGTGATAGGAAAAATAATATTTTTTTTCCTTCCATTCTGATTAACCGAGTTATTTCATAGATGTTTCAAAACTGGGGCTTGCATGAACTTCCCATCTGTGTTGCAATGTGGAAACGAGAGGCAATGTGGAAGGCTGATGGGAGGAAGAAAACCTGGCCTGACTTACCATGGCCTCAGAATGGTTTCTTTACCTGGAATCCCCAACCCAGGGGTCCAGGACACAGGCGAAGATTTTTAAGTTACCTGAATGTGACAGAGAGAATACCCACAAGAAGTTTAGTCATGACTGCATCATAATTTTCAGCTCTCTGTCAACAGCTCACTATTTCCCATCAACTATTACCTTACCCTAATAAGGTATAAATCCATTATTCCCTTTAAAAGTATGTTTTCAAGAATTCATTATGCCTGAGTCCAGGAAGACTTGATGGGGACCTGAACTCTATTGAGTAGCATCAGAATAAACAGAAGGGTGTAGAATTCAAGAGATTTTTAGAGAGTAGAATCTAAAGAATTTGGTCACTGATAAAACACATGCAAAAGGCAAAAGAAAGAAAGAAAACTGAATCCAATCAAACCCAAAGTTTCTAGCTTTAAAGACCAAATGAAAGGAAATATAGTAGGAGCATGATGGTACCTAGATTAAATTCCAGTTTTAAAAATGGTCATTCTGAGGTGCTATGAGATATGCATGTGAAAGTGTCTAGTTGGGGGCTGGCACTACAGAATTAGATCTCAAGAGAGAGTCAAGGTTAGCAATATAAATTTAGAAGTTATCGGAATGTAGTATCTAAAGGAATATCTAAAGCTTCACTAAGTCATGGGAATCACAGAAATGAGAGGATGAAAAGATGGATCATAAAAATACTAAATCTGTAGCAAAGCAGGGACAATATACATAACTATAAATTGTATATTATATATATTACATATATATATAGCTGCATATCTGATACTAGTCAACATTCATCCTTCAAAAATGTATAATAATATATCTTCCCCTTTGAAACCATATTCTATTTTGTTCTCACAAAGCCATGGAAACTTGACAGGGATAACAATTACTACTTCCTTTTTCAATGAGTAAAAGGAACAATCTTGTTTCACCCAAAAGCACCAGCATGCTAGAGGCATAATAGAGATGACAATTTCTGGTCCAGTATTCTTTCCACTAAATTGCATGGCCTCCTGAACATGGCATCCTTTCTTTATCCATGCTTCACTGGCCCTCACAAACAGAAATGCAAATATAGGAGCACCAACACAGAAAATAATCCAGAGAAAAGTAATTATATAAGATAACATTTTTAGTTCCTTAAGTGACTAGCTTAGTAGTGATTTTAAGAAAGGTCACTTTCCTCATTTGCATTTCTGTTTTCTAATTTGTAAAATTAGCATTCCTGCCTTCTATATGCATCTCAAGGATTATGTAATATTCAGAGAGATTTCTGAGTTCCCATGATTATTACTGTAAGACCCAATTCTGTTCTTCACCAGAAAATCAAGTAAAAAAAAACACCATGTGAGAATTAATTTTACTTTATTTTTGTTATCGCTTTGGTTTTCATAATTAATAATTTGCTTCAAGTACGTATTAAGCAATTTCTCAACAAGATCTCCTGTTAGAAACTAAACACAGAGAAATAAAGTGTGGTGGTTATCAGAACAAACTCTGAACCCAGAAGAATGACGTTCTAACACGAGCTATGCAGATAAATAGCTGTGTGTGGCATGTAGTAAACACCATGTGTTGGCTGTTAGGATTAAGACACATTGTTATTGCTCTTATAAGCAATGAGACTGTGGAACCTACTAAAACTAACAAGAGCCACAATACCCTCATAGCGATTTTCATTCTAATTCTTCCAAACTCGGCCACAAAATTTAAGTTTCCACATTTGAAAATTGACATAAAAGTTTTTGGCAATCAAATTATTCTTAAGATAAAATCCTGCCTACCACTCTCTGTTTCTAGAGAACTATAAATGATCATTCTTTTATAGACTAAAATCAATATAAACTGAATTTCTTTTCAAAGAAGGGCTAATAAGGCTGACAAAATTATCTCTTCATAGAAAAACATGCTGGGAAAAGGAGCATTTAAATGCTACTGGTAAGGCCTACAGAAAACTTAGTAATATGTCCATGCTGTATTGGGTCTTTTTAATTGGAGAATCGCTTGAGTTTAAAACAAAAGTTTGTTTCAACATTTTCCATTTTTACTATGTGCAGAGGCTAAAACTCCCACTAAGAAAAAAACTAGCGGCATTTTAAAGCAGTTATCAATAAATAATGAAGTAGCTCAGAAGCAATTACATCAAAATATTCATTTTCGGTCATGGGATTACCAGGATGAAGTGATGAGTTGATATGGGAATGTAGTAACCATTTCTAGGGATTTAAACGATGTGCTATGCATTTCCCATATACATGGGTAAAAGGAGAAAGGGGAGAGATTGGTTTATTTCTAAAATAGACTGTAGCTCAATGCAACTATGTACATGGTAGCAAATATGAGTGTTTACTTAAAAAGAGAGATTGAAGCTTCGTCAAGTATTTTTAGTGCGTTAGCAGTAAAAATAAAGAGAAGGGATTTGTCCACCTTCCAATAACAAAGAAATTGGTAATATTTTCTTTTGCACTTAAACTGCATCACTACAATGACCATCGTGAATTAAATGAGTCTCTGCTCACTGACAGGTCTCTATTCCATCTGCACTATGTAAAAACTTAAATTAATTTTCCCTCAAATAACCAGACTAATAAAAATACCATGTGAAAATTAAATTATAAAAACAGTCTAATATCAGGCAGAGCATGTTTGACAAAAAATGTTCCAACTCACTAAATTATCCTTTTCTTCCTGTCTCTAACTATGAAAAGTTGTTGTCATCTAAATTCAGGTTATAAATATACCAAGTTAGAACTATTAATATAGTTATTGACCATTGCTCTTGCTCTCTCTTCAATATATCCATGTCTTTATAGTGCAAACTTTCAAAGCAAAATAATAGTAACAATTTTAACAGTCAATAAATTTTTATTGATGCTATATATGCAGTTTGCAAAGTCCTTAAACAATCTCATTTAAGTCTCACGGCAACTTTGAATAAATGGGATTATTATTAGGTCCATAATAATAGAAATTACAGATGAGAAAGAGAGGCACAGGGAAGCCAAGACACTTGGGCTGTCACCATAAGTGACTCAAATCATAGATCATTTCTAAGAACTTTGTTGAAAACCTCAAGAGATTCCCAGGTGAAATGTGAAACTAGTCCCCATATATGGAAGGCAAGAAGAACCTGAAGAGGCAAGCCACTCCAGATTGCTAGGTTTAATAAGCAAGGAAACTTACATATGAGACTTGTCTTGGTGGCCGCAAAACGCGTAGATCTCCATCTGCTCCCGCCTGAATCTTAAAAGTATATAGAGAGCCCTTAGCTGGGTTCAGTCACATATTCAATCAAGATGGTCTCAATAACACATTATCTCAAGTTTGCATCCTTGAAACCGGCTTCTACAGTGGGAATGGTAAGGAAAGTGTACATTCCAAGGACAGGAGAAGGTGAGAAGCCTCCAGTTACCCAGGTCCAGCTCAAGGGTTAACTGGCTGTAATGTCCTCTCAGTGACTTCCTCCGATAGATCGATCACAACTAATTTTGATAGGATATAGGAATGAACCCAGCAAATTCAAGTGGCAGAGCCAGGATCCTAACCCAGCCCAATGTGCTTTCCATTATTACATGATAGTATCCTACCAACATGATGATGATGTTGTAAAAATATATATGTTATATGTTATAAAAATATATTCTGAAGATAAACAAATACATATCTCTTAATCTTTGGATTAATTTAGGCTTTTCAAATCCACAAAACTATATATCATGTAATCTCTCAGCTAGTTATTCTAAACTACTGTTTTAAACTGAACTAAATTTTAAAACTAAAAGCTTTTGAAAAAAAACATTTTGAAATAATTCTTCATAAAATTTTATTGGGCAAAATATATAAGTAATCCACAACTTTTTCATGGGGCAAGCCCATAACTAATGATCCCACATACTCATCCTTAAGACACCTGTGTGCCCTTTATATTACTAGGTTAAGAGAGTACAAGGATATGCTCTTGGAACGTCAACCTGAAAATTCCCCTTCTGTATTTTATTTTCATCGAACCCCCCAAAATCTCAAAAGTTTCTTTCAAATCTATAGCTAATTATAATTTAATTCAATGCACAGTAAACATGTATCTTCATGTATTACTTACAAAAACGTTCATTGGAGTAATGTTGTAAAATATCAAACCACATAAAAACGTACATATATGAATATAATCAGAAATCTGAAACATAAGCATCAACTAACCATTCAAAACAACAAAAACAAAAACAGGTTCTAATCCTGGATTTAGCAACTAAATGGTTGACTGCAACAAACCATTTATGAGTTGTATGTTGGAATTTTCATTACATAAGTAGAACAAAATGTAGTCAGGATGTAGGGGGGGCTACAAACAACAAAATTTGAAGTTTAAAATTAAAGTATTAAAATTTTATATATAACAGATATAATATAAGTTATTAAGATTATTCCATTTTGTTTGAGTCTATGCTAAGATAACTTTATGATAATAATTCAGCTTCTCAGGTACATTTTCCTTTAGAGCAGTAGTGATCAACTAGTATGAATATTCTGATTTAATTCACTGTTAATAAATCCTCATTGTAGATTAAAATTAAACTTGCACTTGAGTTTATAATCAGATTAATGCTCTGAGCTAGTGTGAAGCAGACCCTCAGAACCTCACCAGTAAAGTTACAGTTGCTCTGTTACCAGCAAAATAAAGAGACTAAACGAGCCAAAACAGTATTCTTGTTTATCATTTTTTTCTCCCAAATACAATACTATTCAAGACTAGGATAAAATTGGCAGAAACGTTAGCAAATAAAAGGGTTGATGATGATGAATGATGATGACAATGACAGCGAAAATGATGACGATGAAGATAATGAATATGTCCTCCACCATTTTAATACACTAGTTGCATTCCTCTGTAGATAATGCCTCATTATCTATAGATAACAGTCTCAATATCATTTGACCATATGTAACGAACTTAAGAATCAGTAATTTGCTGGACCCTTACTTAATCCAAAATGTTATATCAAATCAAACCCAAATTGAATGCATACAATTTGTCAATTAATATCACAAAACAATGTCTTAAATACATAAGGAAAATTAAATTCATGAACTATCATACTTTGTGGAACATGCTTCTGTCTTTAATAAAGCTACTGAAACTTTGAGTAAATAAAATGTTCAAATTTCTTTTTAAAAAATTAAGTTTTCACTGGTCTTCACAGTAGATCAAAAGGCTAAACTGCACCTTTGTATACTGCCACCAGTTATTTGTGTATATCACTTAAATTAACAATTACTCCCCTTAACATTAAAGTGTCTAAATTCATGAATCATTATTTTTCTCTCTGGTAAATTATCCTATACACAGTACCTAGATATAATTTAAATACACATATAATTTTATAAAGTGTTCATCTATTAATAGAGTAACTATAAGTGCAAAAGAGAAATGTATATGAAAAATTTTTAAGTGAAAACTGAATCATAAGTCATTCTTTATTTTCTTTGAGGTCTGATCAAATATTCATGCAGTCCTGAAGGATGAGACTATATATATAAATCCATTCAAAAAGCTGACTATCTTTTTATCCATACGTGTGCTAGTGTCTTTGGCTTGGCTTTAGCAGAATTATTAGTGTAAAAAAAAAAAGAAAGAAAGAAAACATAACAGGATCAAGGTGAGATTTCTATTATATATCATTAATGTTTGATACCTATTGATAAGAATAAGGACTATAGATCTATAAAACAATTTTACATCTATAAAATGTGGTTACAAATTGTGCAACCTCAGAATCTTTGCTGAATAGCCAAAGAGATAGATAGTACATAGTGCCCCATCAATTATGCAGAGCCTAAGTGCTGAAATACACAATTTCTTCCGCCACATAATAGGCCAATTTGACCTGAGACATCAATTTTGGGAGTCTGTTCTGCTTTTATCCTTCTTTAATTATAATGATCAAATTATTTTCAGATAATATACCAAATATTAGTTATCATGATCAATTACCCTATCAAAATTGTGTTTCTTTTTTTTAACTATTATTATTTTTGCTGCAAGAAAGGAAACAGCATTAGAAAGTCCCAAAGGACACAGGGCACAGTATAATCAGTTTCTCAATCCAGAGTTTCAGATACTAGCCCTTGCCTGCCCTTGTTTCCTGAGGCCCCGTACCTGCCTCCCCTCAGTTTCTGAGCAAGTTATGATAATGATGCCAGAAAATCAGAAGTAGGGCTTAGAATTAAGTCTTGTTGCTCAGAGATTCAACAAAAATAGCCCTGAAATTTTTGCAGTCTCTAAAATAAATCATTTCTCATCCCCACTATGCTGGCCTATCTACAAAGTTGAGCTTCTACTTCAGTTTTCCAGCCTAGAACTCTAAACTCTGCCCTGGACACCCAACTTTGTTGAGGTTCTGATGCTCTGTCAGGATCTAGCCAATTACCTCTGCTGTCTCTCAGGAATGGATGAATCCTGCTAAAAACTATCAGAATACTAGATCCCTCAAATGATGCCTGCCTGACTGAACTGCGATGGCTACTGGACTTGCCCCATTCACCAGGCTAAATATCGTCCCCAACTCCCATTCATCCTCAGACTCTGTCCCCACCCCATTTCATCACCCTCTTATAGTTTTTCCCACCTCTATGAGTTTTTCTAAATTAAATCCACTGTTTGAAAGTGAAAATACCCCTGGATAAAGCACAGCAGATTCGTTTACTATCTAAGCTAATCTTTGGACTTCACCTTACTAGAAGCTATATAATCTCCACTGCTGATGTATGCATTCCCAGGAGCCTTACATCTAATCCCACCAAGCTTGTGTCTCCCCCATTTCAAGACTTGGATTTCTCCCTAAGTGCCCATTCCTAGGCTAAGGATTGCCTCCACTTTCCTGTTCACTTTAATCAGTTAACAAATATATACTGCGCATTTGCTATGTACTGAGCATTTGGCAATAAAGAAAGTTCAGAAAGAATTCAATACTATGAACTGTCTATCTCACTGTGGCAGAAACTGCTTGTTGTCCTCCTTTAGCAATAATTCTCTTCTTTTTAGTAATAAAATGCCCTACTTTCATCTGAGCATATGGCTATTCAGCAAGAAACTATATTCCCTAGTCTCCTTTGCAGCTAAAGTGGCCAGGTGACTTAAGTTCTGGTCGACAGGATGTGAGTAGAAATGACATGTGCTACAATCCCAGATTTTATTACTAGAAAGGAAACTGACTGCTCTCCAATCACCTTTCCCTCAGATTGTAATAAGAATATTGTGGTAGTAAGCCAAGTTCTTCGATGCAGATCCTCAAATAATCTCATGGCAAAGCTACCCATCACCCTTGGAACCACCTGCCTACCTCTGGATTGTTATGTGAGAAATAAATTTTTCTTATTTGAGCAATGCATTTTGGATCTTTTTGTTACAGGAGTTTAGCCTATTCTCTAAGAAATACATCTCCACAAGTTTCCTATGACTCATTCATATGTTCCCCTGGAGTGTCATTCTTGAAAGCAAAAATAAGCAAAATTTTCTGTATAAGGCCAGATACTAAATATTTTAGGCTTTGCAGGCCACATACATCTCTGTTGCATATTCTTTATTTTATTTTTTTAAACAATCATTTAAAAATGTAAATACTGTTTTGAGCACAAGAGTTCTTACAAAAATAGGCCCCAAATTTGGCCTGCAGGATCATCGCTTACTGACCCCTATAAGCAACAAATATAATTTCCCCTAGATAGAGAGTAATTTTTTGATATCATTAGTTAGTTATGTTTATGTCTAGAAAAGAAGACCAAAACAATGTGCTAAGAGGCTTAGTTAGAGCAAGTTCTGCGATGGAAGCAGAAAAGAAGGCAAATACTGCCCGTTAACTTGTTTCCATAACTGCTGTTGATATGTATATTTTGGGTCATGTCTTATCTTTTGTCATTCTGTGATAAGTTTTCCACATGCAAGGATCAATTTTGTAATTCTCCTTTTCAGCATAGTCTATGTAGGAAAAAAATAAGTATGACCAATTGTCTTGTTTACTGATGACTTTGCCACCTACTTGTATGCCTTTTCATAACAGTGTATTTTCTGCTCAAATAACTAAGTAAAAGATTTATTTTGCCTTCAAATATTCCTTTGCATTGCCAACTAGTTTAATATTTGATTTAAAAGGTAAAGTAAATGATAACACCAATGAACTAAACTATAATATATACAAAAAATATAATAGTGTTTTATATTGCTATGTATTAAGACCAAAGACTCTCTCCTTTCTCCTTGGAATATGAACTGGCAAGTTTGCATGGGAATCCTAGATTTATGAAAAGAACTTAGTCTTTTGTTGCATTCTGAGATGAACATGTTCTTAGAAAAAGGAATAATAGAGGGTCTTAGTTAATGGCAGTTTCAAAACTTCCCCTCAGATGATTACAGTGTGGGTTGAGTATTTTCTTAGAAATGCTATAAATTTCTGGAATGTCAGAGAAAATAATTTCTAATTCAATGGCCAGAAACATCTTCCAAAGCAAACTAAAACCATTGGGCTTGTCTGCTCTCAGCTCCACCATTAGTTTTGGAGATAGTTGTGAACTGATCTACAAAGAATGTTCAGAACACTTAACAAATTAATGTTCTTAGTTTTTTTCTGTGTAAATTTAGATTTTAAAAAACAATCCAGACAAAAAAGTCTACATAGTGGTCTACACATAATATCTTCACTATATTTTACACTCTTTAAAACAGAGGAGAACTGGGCATTAAAATAATCATGGAATTATATTGAAAGTGGGACTTAACATGTCACATCTTACCTTCTTTGCAATTTTTCCCCTTGCGTGATAGTCCACAGCTCCTATTGTTTACTAATCACTTACAATATTTTTCAGTGTAGCACTTTGTGCTGCCTTATATATTTCTCTGTTTCTTGTCTAATTGCTTCATATGCCAGTCTTACATCCTCAGAAAGACTGATTTTAATCTCCTTGAGGGCAAGAGATATACATAACACTTTTCTTCTATCCGAATAACTACCAGCAATGATAGCCCAAGAAAGAGAGGAATTCAATAAGTATTTGTAGAATACAGTTGAATTAATTTTCCTTTTCAAGGCTTAGAAGAGAAAACAACATAGCTACCTTGGCTTTGAAAGGATAAGTCATTCCATTCTTTCTATTTCTCCACCGAAGCAAAGCTTACAATCCTGGCTGCACTTGCTGCACAACTCTAATGCAAACACAATTTAACTCGCACAAAGTTTTATAGAGAGGTCCTGGGAGGCATGGCCCATTCTAATTATCAGATCCAACTATCTCTCTATTAGTCCAGGCTAGGAAAATTGTTAGGGTTTAAAACTCTATTGAAACCATAATATCTGAGTGTAGTTTAAAAGGAGCTGCTTTCTTTCATCTTATATTTCCTATTCGAATGCTACTCCAAGTCACCCATTTCTACCTCTTTTGTTCCACAAGTGTTTTCTTTCTACCATTTGGAAGATGAAATGGGTATTTCTACCTTAGTACTACATTAGATATGGCTCTGAATTACATACAGATATGTTAAAGATATACTTCTGTCTCTAATTTAGGAAATTAGGCCCAAACATCAATGATATGTTTCTTATTTAAATACTAACATCCAATGATTCATTCACATATTTCCTATTTGCATACCTTTTCTCCCTTATCTGTATAATCTCACATTGACTCACTAGAAATATAGTCTAATTTCGTTTTCTGATTTCTTATTTTTAGCATTCTTGTTCATTATTCCCTCTTGTCTCATAGAGTATGTGCATAAATGCAGAAGATATAAATGCAATGTATAAATATGTATGCACATATACATACACATTTTCCTATGGTCAATCGACAGTTTATAAATGTGGCTGTTTCAAAACATCATCAGTTGATCAGTTCTCAAGACATTGGCTTGCATTTTTAACAGAAACAATATTATACATGATGGTTAGATCCTCAGAAGAGTCAATATACTACAATATGCTGAAGCTGATTTAAATCCAATAGATTTTGGTTTATAAATCTAGTAGGCTGAACTCAGAAATACTTCAGTGGGAAAGGGAGAAATCTGGAAGCCAAGATGAGAGAGACGGATGAGATAACTGAACAAGCTATGGACTAGACACAGAAGAAGGGAGGCAGCAGTTCAGTATCTAATACTCAAAGAGGTAAAGGTGAACTCAAGTGTGGTTCAAGTTGGGAAATACAGACAGAGAAAGCAGTATATTCAAACCATGGAGATGTGCAGAAGCATGGAACATTCATGTACCTACCAGTAGTTTATATTGCTAGAGCATACAGTGTGTGGGAGTGAGGGAGGTAGGAACGGAAAGAGTCTAGACAGGTGGTTAGGAACAGATAATGCTTCTGTAATCAGCCTTTTCAGAGACACTGTGTTACTCAGATAACCAGAGGACTAACATAAAACCAAAGCAGAAGCCCACTTATATGAACTGGACTAGCAGAGTGGGACCTAAGAAAAAGCTGTGGCTCAGTAGGCACACAGCAGCACAGGGACAGGGCTTTTCTTAGGAACAACAGGTACCAGTTATTAGCACAGTGAATTCCAATCAGATGCACCCCCACACACACTATTAGGGTGGGGTCCCAATGTATTCCTTGTCCTGGTCAGAACTGGAAATAGTTGGCACGCAATGCCTCTATACCCAAGCCTAAACGTATTGAACTCAGACCACATTTTATAGCTTGGTCCAGGTAAAACCATAAACTTTCAACTTAAGACCCCAAAAATGTCTCCTCTCTAAACACCACCTGCAAAAGCAATAGTGACACTCCTTCTCTGAGCCACAAGAAGCTATAGGAACAAGAGCAAGAGTCTGAGATGTTTCTGGCAACTCTGAAGGAATAAAGGAAGTAGGTAGGGTATTGATGAAACTCAGGGATCCCAGCACTAATGAAGAGAGACTAGGATACCCACAGCCAGTGGGGGAGGAGGGAGAAAGTCCTGGGGCAAAGAGGACTCTCTAACTGGAGAACCACTAATATGAAAGAGACCACCCTACTCTCAAAATATGTTTGGAAATGCTGGCAGTGTCTGCATATAGATGAGTATTAGAGGTTCGTGATACTGAAGTTTAGGTAAGTGTGATGGGGAAGCTGAGTCTAATATTTTTCTTCTTTTGGTGGATTCTTCTAAGTCTAAAATCGAAATTTGTTTTAAAAGAGAAGGAGCTTGTACTCTAAAAGGGGGTAAGCTTATTGATCATCAGGTGCCCCCAACAGTGATAGATGCTGCTGCCCTTAAAGAGCAATGGTTACCTCAACAGTAACCCCTGCAAGTCAGAAACAGCAAGCTCCTCAAGGGCGGGGACCAGGCCTATTTTGCTTCTACTGTATACCTAGCATCTAGGACAATATCTGGCATATAAAGAGCCTTCTACAAATATTTGTTGAATGAATAACAAGACTCAGCATTTAATGAGGGCTTACTATAGGAGATACTTTTCTAAGGGCTTTCTTTTTATTAGCTAAGTAAGCATTATTAGTTAATTGTTCTAGGTCAGGTTTCCTCAGCACTATTCGAATGTTGTACCAGATAATTCTATGTTGTGCGGATGCTGTTCTGAATACTTTGTGATGCTTAGCAGTATCCTTGGCCTCTAGTAGGACCCCCCAACCCTAATTGTGACAACCAAAAATGTCTCCAGACATTACCCAATGTCCCCTGAGGGACAAAACTGCCCCTGGTTGAAGAACCACTGCCTAGGTTTTCTAGTCAATAACTGGTAGTACCAGGATTTGTGCCCAAGTAGTCCACTGCGGAAATTGTGCTCTTAACCTCTACATTTTAGCTGCTGGATGAGAATACAACAGCCAGAATTTAGTGACTGCTTACTATGAGCTAGATGCAATGCTGAGTACTTTCCTACATCATCTCATCTCATTATCACCATAGCTGTGCATCTAGATAGCAACCTTTGAAGCCAAACACTATAGAAGAATAATTTAAAGTATCTTTCTTAACAAGTTGATTCATATCTTCTAGATACTTTTTCAAATATTTTTGAAGCACTCAGCACTACATTTTGGTTTTCTGATTGCTAAGACTCTGACTTTTCTGTCTCATTTTTGGTAACAGCAATGTTCCTTACACAAATAAAAAATAGATTATTTTGTCCATATGATATCAATTCAGATTTCTATATGGCCCTAAGGATTTATATTTGGCCAGTCTTATTATAATATCCTAAAATCATCTTAAAGTAGAAGCTCAAATCACTGGAGAATAGTTTCCTACAGATGTGAGCTCCAAGAGCAAAATGGCCTTTGTGAAGCCTTCATGGGGGTTACATGACTGTAATGCTGCAAAGCACTTGACAGAAGCCTGGATTCTCTAAGAACAACACACAAGCAAATTATAATCCATAGAGTTTATGTCTCTCAATTTTTAAATGTATCTAGAAACTGAAGTCTGAGGGCTTCCATTTCAAATCCTTCTACCTTTAGTATTTAGAAGATGCAGCATGAAAACATCTCTCATTAAAGGTAATAAAACCCACTGAGAAATATGGTACCAGAATTTGATACCACGGTATACCCCAAAGCACAAAAAGGATATCTGAAACTGTCAACAGAAAGGTCAGTAAGAGCACTTACATTATTGACTATATTGATAAAGCAACAACTACTACTCATGAGGAACAACTGTGAAAAATTATTTTTGTAAGTAATGTCAATATAAATTGTGTAAGTAATATACAAATTGTGAGTACGATCCTTCACGGAACAAATATTATCTACATTTTGAATTTTTAACTAAGTGTGTGCACTCTAGAGTCAGTGTGTACTGAGTTTCTAAGTCATTTCCATCATTTTCTACTTCTCTGGGCCTTGGTTACCTTGGATCCCACCTGTAAAATGGGAATAATAATAGTACATAGGGTCATTGTCAGATTATATATATATATGTATATATATATATATGTATGATATATAATAAGTGATATATAATAAGCGATATATAATAAGTGATATAGAACACTTATATGATGTATAATAAGTGATATAGAACAGTTCTTGGCACGTAATAAATGCCCAATTGATATCTCTCTCACACACACACACAGACACACACAAACGCATGCACACACACTTTGATTTTCAAAGAATTCTAATAAATATGTATGAATAAACTGGTATGTGTGAATAAATAAAGGTGAACAGAAAAATAGGCTAGCCTCAATGCCAAATAACAGACCATGTCTACAGCTCTTCTAGCAGAACTAAAATGTATTTTTATTACATTATGAGAGAAGAGCCACCATAGAACACTTCTCTAACAGATATGGATTTGTACAGTCATCTTAACATGCACATCATCAGCTTTTAATAGCCACAATTGTAAATGAGTACATCAACTAAGTGGGAATATGTTGAACCATGAAATTTTCTTCTGCTGGTCTGGGAGTATGGCTTCAACATCTGAGATGGAGGAGGACCTGATGACTGCAAGATGGCAATTTTCAAAGTATGATGAGGGGGGTTAATTTTGTTCATCTCCCACACCTCCCCACGCACAATTCAATCTGTGCAACATGAGTGAATTTATATTACACCACTTCCTGTTCTCATTATGAGCTTCTTCTCTTACTCCTTTATACCATCTGTGAAGGATTATTCTCTATCTTTGTACTAATTATGCTACTGCGGAATATTTATGTGCCCTTTGTTAACCTTGTTAATCCCGAACAAAAATTTTAAAGAAAATTAAGCCACTATAATCATTATTAGAAAGCTAGTCTATGTTTATGTTTTCATGTTACTTAATGACAATGATAGCAATGAAAAAAATTGTACTAGAGGATAACAGAGCAGATCTATTACATACAAATGATATGCACCATAAGTCATAAAAATATATTTATAATAATGACCCAGATCAATGCTTTAAGCATTCATAAGATTTCTCTTCATAAATATTGATTAAGTACATAAGAATTAGTATGTCAAAACAAGGAAAATCCTGTATTATCCTAAGAATAATATTAGTACTCGAAGAATATCAATATAAACATGTTTTCCAAAAAAGACCCTTCAGTTCGATGCAGAAATATTAATATGAAATAATCTAAGTCGAAGCTCTTTCTACTATTGGAATTTTTTTTCAAGCTTCTAACACAAATTTACTCAGTGAAATTTTCACTTGAGGACTATCATTCCCTCAGTTTGCTGTCAAGGCTATAATCATGGTGAAAGTTTCCATAATGACGCCACTGAAAAAGACCATAATAATTCTGCTCTTCTCACCCATAATAACACTATTTGCATGTGTCCCTTTCTGGTGACACAGCTTTGGATTGCTTTTCTGACAGCTGGGCTTGGCTGCATTACTTAACCCAGGTTTTCTCGGCTCCTCCCATGACCAGTGGCACACACGTGCAAGACAGATACCACAGGTTGGATTTCCATTCTGATTCTCAGAATTCAGTGTTGTCTTATTATTGCTACTCTTTCTGTCTCATCTCACATATGCGTCACTCTCCCACACACGTGCTGTGCTGTATTCCATCCACAACAAATCACTTTTTTTAAAAAAATGGTTAATGTCTCTTCATAACCAAAAAGTCAAAATCAAAATTGGCCCAGAGGAGCTTCAAAATGCATATCTATTGCTTTGATGTTGAAATGTGCTTTCCTAAGCAAGGCTTTTTATTTTTCTTTCTAAATGGCATAATACATACTGCTCTTAGCAAACCCTAAGTAAGCAATGAAACATAGAGGTTCACTGACAAATAGAAATTTAAACCACTTTAATAGATCTCTAGCTTAAAACAAATTGTACTATGAGTAAGTCAAAGGTGCTACAGGAAATGCAGCAATTCATTTTCTCTCCTTTTTTCCAAGGCGAGAATAGGTCAAACACACAGCAAAGAGATATCTTGTAAAATGCTGAAAATGTCTTTCTAAGGCGGTTGTTTATATGTATAAATTTGAGAGTACAGTTTTGCAAAACACTACAAGCAGTCAGACCCCTAAGCTTGATATTTTTAATATTCTGAAGTAGTGTTTTTTAGTTGGCATGATGATCCACTGGGGGAAAACCATAATAATTTTATTAAAATTCAACAGTTTAAACAAATAGACCAGTGAACACTTGTATACTGGGCAATGCCTCAGAAATCTATTACCTGAAAGTACAATGGATAGAAGAGAACAAAAATTGGCAGGCTTAGTGGTATGACATTTCAAAATTACTGCAATCTTCCTGATTGCCAGAAGTAATTGAACTTCTTTAATTGTACCCATGGTCCTTTTCACATTCCTTTCTTCTCTATCATGTACCGTGTCTCAATTTCTTATAAATCAAATTCTTAAATATTACGTATCTTCAACAATCTAATTGACTGCTAATATTATTTACATCTTTCTTTCCAAATGGATAGCACAGACTTCTTATCCTGGCCATAATACAGCAATAGTTACGAGACTTGCCCTCTACTATATAAAACTATAAAATTAGACAAAATATAGAAAGCAACTATTTTAAACCATTGGACAGCAGATAGCACAGGGCTATGATCCTTAAAAGAATGTTGGCTTTCTGTCTAGGTACACTTTATAAATTGATGCATAGAGAGGTAGATGGAGTTCAAAAAGGAAGCAGCAGTCTACGCTGCAAAGAGGCAGAAGAGAGACATACAGAGGAATAGCTACGAGAACCTGCATAGAGTTCCCAAAACCCTGTGAATTTCCGAAGTTTGGCCAATTACTAAGCTGTGTAGGCACTGGCTGAGACTCTAATAGATTGGCAGCGATTCCAGAGGTCACACAGTGCTGGGAGCCATTGGATTATGATGATTCAGAGAGACCCTTCTGGCCACCAAGAGCATTCAAGCCCAGAAAAGCCATGCCTTAGGAAAGAAACCACTCTTTGTTAATAGAGTAGCTATTACTCTATAGCTACATTAACCAAACCCAAAATCAAGCCTTAATAGAGTAATGATAACCCTCTGGTAAAATGATTGACTATCAGAAAAAACACTCAGCACTTTTTAGAGGAAAACAACAAAATCCAATAGAATACAAAGGGCCTGTAACAGCCAAAACAATCCTGAAAGGAAGGAAGAGAGGGAGGGAGAGAGGAAGTTAAAAGATTTACACTATAGGATATCAAGAGTTACCATAAGACTTACAGGACAATGTGGTATCAGAATAGCTCGGAGCTTCTAGAAACAGAGGCATATTTATATGTTTGATAGATTTTGATAAAAGCAATCCAAGCAATTCATGAGGAAGGAGAATATTTTCAATAAATCATGATGAAAACATTGGATGTTCATATGGAACAAAATCATCTTTGAATGTCACCTCATACTATAAAAACAAAAATAAATTCGAGATGCATTATAGACCTAAATACAAAAACTATAAAAGGTAAAAACAAAAAAGTTCTAGAAAAAAAGACAGGAGAATATCTTTAAGAACTTGAAATAGGCAAAGATTTACTAGACAGAGCACAGAAAGCATGAGCTGTAAAATAATAAAAGATAAACTAGATTACATCAAAATGAAAAACTTCTGTTCACCAAAAAACTTCATTAAAAAAATAAATAGGCGAGTCTACTGGACTGAATAGTGTCCTTCCAAAAGTCATGACCACCAAAACTTCAGAATGTGACCTTATTTGGAATTAGTTAAAATAAGATCATACTGGAATAAGGTGGATTAAGGTGGGTCCTAAATCCAATGACTGATGATGTCCTTATAAGAAGGCCATGAGGACACATGAGTCAGAGAAACACAGACATAGAGAGGGGAAAAGGTCATGTGAATACAAAGGCAGAAATTGGAAAGTTGCAGTTACAAGCCAAGGAACACCAAAGATTGCCATGAGCTATGAGAAGCTAGGAAGAGGCAAGAAAGGAATCTTTGGAAGGAACCTTGCCAACACCAGGATTTGGGACTTCTGGCCTTCAGAGCCATCAGAGAAGACATGTCTTAGAGAATAAATATATTAAGCTCCAAAGTGTGTGGCAATTTGAAACTAAAACTTCCATTCATTAAAAGACTTCATTAATAAAACAGGCAAAATACAGATGTGAGAAATTATTTGTATATATTATATATTATACATACACATATATGCATATATTATATATATACATATTTGATCAAGAATTTATAATCAGAATATGTAAAGAACTCCTAAAACTCATTTTTAAAAGACAGAAAAAGAAACTGAACAGAAAACTTCACAAAAGAAAATATATGGATGGCCAATAAGCATATGAAATGTTACTTAGCATTATTCATCATCAGGGAAATGCAAATTAAAGTCAGAGGAGATACCACTATATACTCATTAGAATAGCTAAAAATTAACAACATCCTTACAACACCAAATGTAAAAGAAAACATGGAACAACTAAACTCTCAGACATTCCTGGTGGGAATACAAAATGTTACAACTATTCAAGAAACAGTTTAACAGTTTCTCATTAATTTAAATGTACACTTACCCTATGAGTCAACAATCCCATTCCTAAGCATTTATTAAGAAAAATGAAGGCATATATACAAAAAGGACTTGTACAGAAATTTTCATAGCAGTTTCAATCATAATGCCAAAAGTGGGAAACAACCCAAATATCTATAAAAAAAAGAATGGAAATACAAGTTATAATATATTTATAGAATGGCATATTACTCAACATAAAAAGAGACAAATTTCAAATGTAAAACATAGATTAATCTCAAAAACATTATGCTGAAAAAGCAATGAAGACACAGGAATCTACACACTATATGATTTTATTTATACAAAGCACTTGGAACAAGGCAAACTCAGCTATAGTTATGGAAATCACAGTTGTCTTAAGGTGGAGGTGGCAAGGGGGAGTGGCGGGGATCACCTGGAAAGAGGTACAGAGATGCTTGGAATTGTTTTTATATGCAACCATAAACTGCCAGATAATTCCAACCTGTCCCTTACTAAGTATTTTTGGACATACCCTCTTAATCCCCTATATTTTCCATTAAAAATAGAAATAATGAGAGTTCCAAAGTTCCACTAAAGTTTCTTAAATCTGAAGTGAGCCTCCTTTTCTATAAGGTAATAAAATCTAAAGTTTTTGATAACTTTATACTTGAAAAAATTGTGATTAAATAATACTGGTTTGAAAGTTTATTCTAAAAAGCCAGCCATCCTATTAATTGCTATATATGTCAATCAAAAGATCTTCCTCATTACAAATGAGGGTACAAATAAAAGGATAAAAACCAGTAACTGAGTATAGCTTTCCTAACCAAATATTATAATTCCTGACTTATAAGTTCACCAAGCATATGGAAGGGGACAGGAATAAGGACAATATTTAAAGCTGTGCTGTTCAACACAGTACAAAGTAGTGTACAGTATGGTGTGCAATGTGGTATGCAGTGTGATATTGTGTCTAGATCAGTATACCAGGCACATGAAACTATTTAAATTTAAGTTATCAAATTTAAATAAAATTTTAAAATTCAGTTTCTCACTCACACTAGCCACATTTCCAGTGCTCAATAACCATGTGCGGCTAATGGCTACCATACTGAACATTTCCATCACATCATTCTATCCCACAGCTCTGATTTGAGAGTTGGAGGCAGGAGGCAGTTCTAAAGGTAAAAGCTAGATTTTAAATGCAATGGAAACTCAGTATTCCAAAGCAAAGAAGTGACCTAATGCTAAGTATTAAAATTTGGGACTTTGTGAACCAGAGATTTTTTTCATAAACACACACACACACACACACACACACACACCCTTAAGGTAAAAACTAGAGGTCAATCAGTTTTATTGTATTATCTTTTTAGGTCACATAAAAGTCACCCTAAAAAGCCTGTGGCAGCAAAAGCTCAATTTGCCTTCATTTCCAGGGAAAGACTTTGAGCCAAGATTCACTTTGTCTTTGACTGCCTTGGTTAGTCTCTGTGTCAAGGGTTTTTAATCCTGAAGGCTTTTAAAATTCAAGACTTTAGATTAGAAAATGACTTAAGCTCCATGCTAAGGCAGCGCTTACTCTGAATGTATGAAAATGCCAATATAATAAAAATAGACTTGGAGCATTTACCCTAAAAACACTAATGATTGGAGTGGATCCCTCGAAGTTACTGACTTAGCCATATACACAGTTAAGGCCATTTAAAAGACAATTTATAGGCCAGATATCTGTAAAAGTGTTCTCAGATATCTGGCCTATAAGTTGTCTGTGGTTCATTAAATAGGTACATATTTAGAGATTACTGACCTCTGAAGAGCATGAAAGTTCTCTTGGAGCCATCATAGTTAATGGTGCATTTACCTTACGGGAAAATCCTAGCCCTGCCACGTGGCTTTGGTGTAGGCGTCTACATGGACACTCTGTTTTTATGAAGATTCTTGCAACCACAGATGGGAATGCCTTCTTTAGTGCCACTGTGGTCTAATCATATCAACCCCACTAAGAGAGTCTTCAGGGTATGGATCACTGAGCAGTATTGATCAGCACCGGTCCTCTGGAACCATTATCATCTGTCATGTCAATATTGTTCCTGCTACATACAATCTCTTGCATTTTAAGTTGCTGTAGGAGTTGAGTAGCCCGGGTTCCAGGTGAAAAAAAAAAAAATCTAATGTTTCTTCCATACTCTCCCTTTCAGACAACATGCCAAAGCATTATGACATCTTATTTTAAGCAATGGAACTCGTTTAAGATGATTGGTACAAAATAAATCCTAAAACATATTTTTTCTAGTTTTTCTCTGGGCAATAATTTTTAAGTTGTCCAAATAATCTTTCATTTTTCCATTTGACCTTTCTATATATGATATCTACAAGTGTTACTTGGGATTTTTCAGTTATACCACTTTCCAGAATTAAAAACACTCCATCTATCTACCATGGCATTCTGACACGTCACAAACAGTAATGCTCTGAAGCCATTATCAGCCACCGGTCTTTTGAAGGTGGCTTTTTAATATTATGGGAGCAGAAGAAAAGGCGATTATCGCCAGGCAAAGTTTTCTCCCATATATACGTTGCCTGATGCTAGAACTCAGACTATTATAGAACACTCTATGTGCCTAGTAGCTCCAGGGCTGATAGGCCAGGACAGAAAAAGGACCAGAGTAGTGGGCTGGGGATTCAGCTATATAGTCTTAGTATCACCACTATTAACCATTGGCAGGGCAGTAACTCACCCCATGCCAAGCTCACTGGTATAATAAGGATGCAAACAGGGTTAAGAATGGAATATGTGAATCTTCATTCTTTTGAAATAAGTGTATTGGATTATTATCTTACATATATATGTATTTTATTCCTATTAATCTTGTCTTCCAAACTAAGGTGCCTGTTCCTTAAGGACTATGATCATATATCCTATTACTATTTAATGTTTAAATCCACTGAGACTAATACAGATTTAACACAGTGGACTTATTTCTGTTTTTGTATGTGTAACAGGGATAATATTTTATGAATTAATAATGTGCCTTTCTGAATGCATTCCCCTTAGTTAAGCATCCTTCTGCCTAGGAGAAAGGTTTTGGCTCAGTACAGAAGGAGTGTAAAGAAAAAAGCCTAAATAATATTCAACTTCTTTAGTTCAAAAATAGGATTTTGAAAGACTATAGCTTTGTAAGCCTGCTACTATCTCCAGAGAGGATTTTATAGATTTCTCAAGTTCTTACTTATATTTACCAATAGCCAAGCTTGTTGGATGTGGCTCATAGAGTTTCTTAGTAGAATACTAAATATACCCCTTCCACCAATGACAGAAAGAGAGCAAAAGAGAGATGATTTCTGTTAATTAAAAAAAGATAAAATTAATAAACACCCCTTACAAGACTGTAAAGGCCTGTGAGGAAAATAAAAATTGGAGCAAAAAGGAAAATTTTTCATCTCTGGAGATTTCGGCCTAGAGAGAGGGAGTTGCATTAAATAAGTGAGGGTATCAAAGTCAGCAGAAGAGGTCTCTTGCCAACTCCTCTTCCCCTTGGGAAGATGATGGCTTTGAGGGCTACACTATATCAACTTGGGAGCATATCTACATCAAAATCCTCAGAAGTGCATGGGCTAGGGAGGAGAGATTTACTTTTCCCAAAGTCTCATTGAGGTGCTTGCCAGAGAGCATGCCAGAAAAGCAGTGAAGGGGCTTTATAGAAAGGGATACAAGGGGCTGGCCACCCAGGCTAGAGTCAAATGCGAGTTAGAGCCCGACCTCAGGAATCTCTATAACACCAGCAGGGCAAAGATAAGGCAGTCAGCCAGGCAATACCAGTAGGCTCTGATGGAGCTAACAAAAAATACAGTGTATAAATGACATTAGCCATAGACTTGAGCCACAACTGCCAGCAGAACAAGTAGCAATAGGTGAACATGGAACATAACCCCAGATAGCAGTGGAGAGATGGACATAGGACATTCACACACACACACACACACACACACACACACACACACTCACCCACCCCAGAGAGAGGAACCAGAGGATACTGGTTCCAAAGAGCTTAAGTCTTTCCTTTAAGGATGAGGTTGCTATTACCCCTCTCCTCATGAACCATCATCAGTTTAGAAAAAAGCCAAAGGGACAGACTATCTGAAAAACTTGGCTTTTTATTTTTTAATCAACAGACTGATTACTCCTTCTCATCTGAAAAGAGTGCATGCTTTAAGCGGCAGTCCATGGACTAAATTCATTTAATAAGCATCTATTTCAACAATTCTTCAAGCTGCCAGTGGTCATAACCTCCCACTGGCCCATCCATCTCAAGACATGTAAATTTGAATTTGAATAGCTTTAAGTAAAGCCTGTACTTTCCATTTAGCCATTGATTTTACTAGTCCTTATAATTTCATACCTGGTTCGGTGAATTCATTTATGTTACTTGCCTGACCCATGTAAGAAATGATTTTGTGACAGTCTGCTTTATAAATTTTAAGATGACTTAGGTCTGTTTCTTTCAGCTGATTTTACATGTTAGAAAAAAGGAACTCACAAATTAAGAGATTTTTTAAATTAATGGATGTAAGATTTCTTGGACACAAAATGCACAAACCATGAAAGAAAAAAGATTATGAATTGGATTTTATCAAAATTAAATGCCTTTGTTGATCAAAGAGTTCTATCAAATAAATGAATAAATAATTTTAAATGGTAGGGACTTGCAACAAAACTTGGCAATACCATTAAATGGAGACTCCTCCCATCCTTCTCCAGACTCCATAAACCTTTGTCAATAATGACAATAATATAGACATCAATGGAAGAGAACAGCCAAAGATATCAGTAAGGATAAAGTGCAGTTTAGGAAGAAAGTGGTGAATCCAGATGAAGGGATTAGATGAAACAGATAAATACGATTTGACTCTTGTGGTTATCAGGAGGATGTGGGAGTCTATCTACTATATATATATAATATGTACATACAGTATAGATATTATAGTATGTATAATATCTATACTGTATATACATATATACTATAATATCTATACTGTATGTACATATATACTATAATATCTATACTGTATGTGCATATATACTATAATATCTATACTGTATGTACATATATACTATAATATCTATACTGTATGTACATATTATATATATATATATAGTAGATAGACTCCCACATCCTCCTGATAACCACAAGAGTCAAATCGTATTTATCTGTTTCATCTAATCCCTATATATATTATAGTATATATGTACATACAGTATAGATATTATATATACTATAATATATATATACTATAATATCTATACTGTATGTACATATATACTATAGTATTATAGTATATATATTATACTATAATATCTATACTGTATGTACATATTTAATCATGAATGAAATATATATACTATATATACTATAATATATATATACTATAATATCTATACTGTATGTACATATTTATATAATCATGAATAAAATATATATATACTATATATACTATAATATATATATACTATAATATCTATACTGTATGTACATATTTATATAATCATGAATGAAATTAGGCTAGAATGCTATTGATCGAGTCCTTCCTCGATAGTTCTTTTTTTGTTCAAAGAATCACCAAGAGAACCCTAAACACTTATTGTTTATAATAGAAATACCTGAATCCATCTGGTTAGCACACTACTGTCCTGGAAATGGTAAACAATATTTGATTGGTAAACAATATCTGATTCGGTTAGTCTTCCAATCTTGCCCACTCACCTACCACCATATAAAACAAGAGGAGTAAAGAGTTTACATTCATAAATAAATATTAATGGCAAACTTCAGGAAGAACTTGGTAAGAATTTTGGGAAAGTTATTTCTATGCATTTTCTTTCAGAATAAAAATGAAACATTAAAAGGACTAAAACTTCAGACAAGTCAAAATACTCTTTGCTTATGATTGCACATCCATACAAGATATGGATGTATAAAAGATAACCAGCCACTATTAGTACATAGTAATACTAAACAGAATAATATAAATGAAGTATTACCTTGTTTCAATCTTTTTTAGCATCTTGCTTATGACTTTGCTGTCATTTTCACTTTTTACCAGTAATTTGTTTATTTACAGCTAGAGCTATAGATAGATTTAAACTATAGCTTTAAAGATGAGAGTGCTTTCAAAATCAAAATGCAAAAAGGCTTAATGGGTCTATCTGGAGGAGGGGATAGTGGCTGAATAACATTTATTATAAACCTACAGAGGGATGATGCACCATGTGCAAAATGGCCTATTTCAGTTTCAAATATTGGCAGCAATCTGCACCAGCAAGACCCACTTCCAGAGCCAGCCGTACCCAGGTCTTTTCATGCATCACATTCTGACAGCTGAATCTGTTTCATGGCATCTTATGCCATATCTTGTTCTTCCTCAAGATCTACAATGCCACAAGGACAGATTTTGCCCTTGAAAAACATTCATCTTTTGTTTGTAAGTACATTCCATTCTATTTTCTCTAATTAAAAAGAAGCCTCTCTAAAGCCAGAACTTAGAACATTTGTTTTATACTTCCTATTGTCTTTGCTCATATTTTTACAGATTTGTTTTACAATGAGTCCTCTCTATTTAATTTATATAAATATAAATGCATTCACTCTCTAACAGTCATCAATATCAACAGAGCCTTTGATTTACTTTTTTTCTTTGAATGGAGAGCTTTTTACCTGAAATTCTTCATCTCAATTTAATGATTTGGAAATTTCCTTACACACTGTTGAAAAAATATTTAACAAGTTATACTTTCCTTATCTACTTCTTCTATTAAGATAGTGCAGAAAGAAAATGAATTCTCCAATATCTCCCAGTAGTACATATTTGTCACATATTTGTCACATGCTTTAGACTTCAGAAAGTCTAAAGTGAAGTAGTTCCGTATTTGCACCTCTATTCTGTGTTCTTCCCGTGAGAGAAAAGCTTTGTCACATACAGATGACTACAGTTTAAACATTCCCTCTAGTTTCTTCATGAGGCAGCTATGACAGTGTTTACTTAAAAACCCACCTTTCCTTATCCACTGCCTGTGCAATTAACATCAATTCCGGAAAGTCTGAGAAACAAGACTGAGCGTGCAAGTTTCCACAGCCTAACTGGCTTTTTTCCCAACTTCGTCCTCTGATTTTATTAATTTGGCAACCAAAATAACAAAAAGTGATCATCCATTAAATAGGTGGGTTCTCCCCACTCGACAGTTTCCTGCCTGGCCAATGATTCACAGAGTGAACACTCATTTTTTTCCATTAGTCTCTGAAACATGTTCTAATTTGGAAGTATGTTATCAAAGTACAATTTAAATTACACTATTTTCACTGGAAATGCAACCCATTTATTAAAAATTGAACCCACAGCAGCAAAGGGATGAAAATGTACTATGAGATGCTTTGTTGTAGAGAGGCATCTATGATAAGGATAATGAAATTTTTGTAGCGACTTTTTAAAAATTGACCTCTGCATCAGAGTCCTAGTATCTTCAAGGTGAATAATGGCAATAAATACACATCCATTCTGTGTTCTTTTCTCTCCATTTATAGGCCTCATTTCTTGCAAATTCCTTACTGCAACTTCATACTCCAATTCAAGTTCTTCTATTCAATTCATTTCAACTTCAAATAATTCTTAATTTTAACCCATAACATGATAGTCTTATAAAAAAAAAAGTATAACTTAAAACAACATCCTATCTCTTCAGGATTATTTTTTATCATAGAAATTAGTAATAAACTTCAGGAAGAATTTGGTAAGGAATATGGTAAAGGCAAACCAGAATTGCGTTAGAAATATTAAAAGTCCAATTAAAATGGGTTCCAAATTCTGACCCTTGAATTTTAAGTTAAAGGAATTTGAATTAAGTTAAAGAAATTTACCAATTTCCATGAGTTTTCTTTCTGAATAATAAAACATTAAGTGAACTAAAATCCTAGACAAGACCAAGTTTGGATTCTGTGGACTCAAATATGGATTCAAAAGTCCCTCCTTTGAGACATTTTAAAACATTTCTCCCTTTTATTTGGAGTATGATGTTTCTCCTGTAGTGAAAAATCCCTCTGTTTTCATTTGAAAAGGAAAAAACATAAAGCCTAGAGTCACAGTGGTTTTCTAAGGTGCTGGAATTAAATTATCTATTAAGTATCCTATATAAATTCACTCTGATCATTAGGGGATAGAAAGTATTAACAAAAGCAATAACACTAACAATTACATATCAACAAAACTTTTGAAAATCAGTCTCAGAAGACTATATGAATGATAATATAAAATAAGCTGCTTCTCTAGAGTACTTATACACTTTAAATAAATCTATATTTATAGCATACAGTTGACCCTTGAACAAGATAGGTTTGAACTACATAGGTCCATTTACACACAGATTTTTTTCTCAATAAATATACAGTTATGAGGTTTTCAGATCCTAGGTTAGGACTCCATGGATGTGGAGGGCCAACTGTTTGCATTGCCCTACACCATTTTAGATAAGGGACTCAAGAGTCCCTAAATTTTGGTACTCACTAGAGTCTTGGAAACAACACTCTGTAAATACCAAGGGAAAAGGGAAGACGGAATTTTTGGGGGAATCAAAAGTTAACACACATTTTCAACAGCATAGTGTCAGGGCTTCTAAACCCCTGTGTTGTTCAAGGATCAACTGTAATTATCAATTTGATAAAATGTAGTAAGAATACGTCAAAGGGTATCAGTGAACAGCAACATGTTCTCCTCCAACAAAGTCAACAGGCTCTCAGGAAACATCCAGATTCCACATTCAGTTACCAGGAGCACTACATTTCATTGGTAGAATAGAGCAACCATTTTTATAAGCCATTTTTATTTTCTTTTTAATAATCTGTCAGTCTCCAAGAAGAAGTCTGCTCAGTTACAAGTATATGTCAATAAGAACAATTCATAGTTAGGGTGTTTGGCTACCAATTACTGCTGGAAATTTAAATAAACTCTAAAAATATAGGTTATGTTCCACTCTGAAATACTTGATCTGTTTGGCACTTTTTCTGGGACATTTAATGGTCCATCACTACAATGTGTGAGACTATAAGAACATAGAATTAAACATAGTGCTTGCCTAGGGGATTCTCCACTTAAATAGACAAGAAAAATAGATTAAACACTGAAACAGCAGTGTACAGAAGAAATAAAGTAGATCACTACCATTAAGAATAAGTATTTATAAAACAGATACACAATGCATAGCACAGTAGTAAATGATAGGATATTTCTCAATAGCAAACTTCAGAATGCTAAAACAATCCAAGATGCATTTTTTTTAAAAAAAAAAACTGTTTTGAAGGTAATTAAGGAATGTCAGATAAAAAGAAAAAAAATTTTTCTTTTTATTATAACCTCTGATATCTAGAGCATAGATATCAGAGGTTATAATAAAAAGAAAATTTTTTTTTCTTTTAATAATAGATATCAGAGGTTATAATAAAAAGAAAAATTAATTAAAAGAAAAAATAATAATTTACAGTTGGAACTAAAGTGACCTCAGAAATCATTAAATCTAATCCCCACCTCCACCCCATTGAAGTATTTTCCCTGAAATACAGTCATTTAATATCTATTTGACTATTATTAGAAGCATGTTTATTGAATGAATCGATGGATGGATGGATGGATGGATGGATGGATGGATGGATGGATGGATGGATGGATGGACTGACACAGTATAGATATTCTTTAAAGTAAACCACTTAATTTTTAGAAACTTTATTTATTAAAAATGTTTTTCTTACACTGACTCAAAATTTGCCTCTTCCTAATTTCCTTTATAAATCCTGTTTTGCCCTCTATAACAGTGCTACCCAGTAGAAGTATGAAAGCCACAAATGTGAGTCACATAAGTAATTCAAAGTTTCTACTAGCCACATTTAAAAAGTAAAAGAAAAAGGTGATTTGAATTTTAATAGTATATCTATTTGACTAAATATATCCAAAATATTATGTCAGCATATAATCAACAAAAATATTGAGATTTTTACATTCTGTTTATACTGTTTTCAAAACTCCATATATATTTTTATACTTACAGCGCATCTCAATTTGTACTATGCATATTTCAAGTATGTAGTAGCCACACATTGCTAGTAGCTACTATTTTAAACAGCTGACTTCTAGAAAACAATTCACAAACTTAGTCGAACATCAAAATTGCAGGAAACTTTTTCAAAATATAGATTCCTAGAATTCACTCTCAGAGATTCCGATTTACTTAGTTTAAGAGGGGCAGGGAGACTTTTTAATAAGGTAGTCAATAAATCACTGATCATCAGGCTGACATTTGGGAAACGCTACTCTAGAACACCGCAAAGTAAGTCTAAGTTCTCCTTTACATGACTGCCCTTTAATATCTTAAAAAAAAAAAAAAAGGTCGCATCTCCACTGTCTTTCTCAGGCTAAAAATTCCAAGCTCCATTAACCATGCCTTATCTAACATGGTTTCCAAAACTTTCAACTCCCTGGTTGCTGTCTACCCAAGCTTCTTTGGTTTATTTGCAATAGCAGAGAAGTACCACAGTATAAGTAATACAAGTTAATCCTTATTTGCCCTTGAAATGTTTCTCAGTACTTACATATGAGTTTCATTAGCTCTGCTAAATGGTGAAATTCATAACACTTCAAACTAAAATTTTAAATTCTCATTGTTGAGAAGCATTCAGGATGTCTGGTTTCTTCAATGTGCTATTTCTTCTGTGGCATATTTTATCTTGGGATGAAGAAGAGCCCTCTTAGAATAATTCAAAGCACTAAGTTAAACAGAACTACCTTTTTCCCCACACTTCTGAATGCTCTTACCTTATGACTAGAGAAGAAAGTAGGTGTTTTGATTTAGAAGAAGAGCTCTTCTCCCTTTTTTAAATTTACCGTTAATAATATCACCAAAATAAAACCAGATTTGCCATGAATAAATGAACTCAATTCAGTGCCATAGACATTCACCCGCTGATGGTTTATTGAGCACATTATGTGTACCACCATGATAGGAGGCTACAAGAAGGAACAAGGCAGAGCCCAAAACCACGAGGAAGTCACAAACTAGCAGCAAGACTAGTATATTCATTTGACAAATATTCATGGAGTTCTTACTATCTGCTAGACACTTGGGTTACATATCAGTGAATTAAACATTCAAAAATCCCTGCCATTTATGGAGCGTACTTTCTAGCAGGGGAGACAGATAATAAACAATTCAAATAATAAAAAGTGAATTATAGAGCATGTTAGGTGATAAATGTTATAGAAACTAACAGATCAAAATAAAGGGTATCAAGAATACTTGTGAAGTGGAAGATAAGTTGAAATTTTGCTCAGTGATCAGAGTAGGCCTCATTAAAATACTGATATTTGAGAAAACTTTTAAAGGAAGGAGGAAAACATGCAGATATCTTGGTGCGGAGCATTCCAAGAAGAGTAAAGAGTCAGTGCAAAGGCCCTGAGTAAGGAAAGTATCTGATCTGTTTGAGGAATAGCAAAGAGGCCAGTGGACTTAAAGCAAAATAAACATGAGAGAGAGGGGAAGATCAGACCAGAAAAGTAATGGGATGGGCTTGGGAGTGTTCACATAGGCCTTTGTAAGTCATGATAACTTTTGAGTGAAATGGGGAACCACTGAAAGTCTGGGACAAAGCAGTAACTCAAAATATTATATTTTAAAAGGATTCTGGCAACTATGTTGAAAATAGACTGCAGGAAAGCAAGAATGTAAGCAAGAAGACCACTTAGGAGGCTATTTCAGTAATCCAGATGAAAGATGGTGATGGCTTGGACCAGAGAAGTAACAGAAAGAAAAAGAAAAGTGGTAGAGTTTTTATATTAAAAAAAATAGGTATAATACATTAAGATGGTTGTTTTATAATAGAAGATGCTAAGAGAGTACAGAGAAAGGAACAAAAATTCCACCAAAAGAAAGATTTTTAGTCAAAGTGACAGCTTAGTCGAGTCCTGAATGACATGTAAAATATCATCAGAAAAAAAGAACCAGAAAGAACAACCCAGAGGAGGGAACTGGCACAGAGTTGTTGGTGATCAGGAGAGATACAGGGCATGATCCTGCCTCTAGAGAACTTACAGTCTCAATAGGAAGACAAGCCAGTAAATCACTTAAAGATCAGAGTCCCGGGTACCACTGGAATCAAAATTGGCAGAGGGACATTGGACTACAGAAATAAACAATAATGCCATCAAGATATTCAAGATGAGAAGCCAAAAATGTAACAGCTCAACTCACAAAAGGTCCACAGGACCAGTCCAACAGTTCTATCAACATTACACTGGCCCCTAAACCACCATTAAAGGTTCCCCAATATCTTATCTTCCACCACCAGCTCTCACCAACAGACCAAATTGGAACCTTGGCAAGGAATTCCAAGATTATCCAGATAGAGCCAGGCAAAACAACTGTGTTGTTTGTTTCTCAGAACTTCTAAAACTTCTTTCCATAACATATACTGAAAACGTAAGCTAAATGTTTAACGTGATGGAAAAGTAATGTGTTGGGGTGACTACAGAGGAGCTATACACTGAATTTCTTGTGTTCATTTTCTCTGTGCTCCCCACTATACACACGCTTCTGAAACAGTGCTAACACAAGGGCAGATAACACTCCTTCCTCTGAATTTGCCATTCATGCTCATCCCTCTTTACCCAAATCCACATATCTCCAGTAAAGCCAAAGTAGTAAAAGTAGAATAAAAGATGCTTCAGGGCCAGTTTCTCCCCTATTCCAATACTTTTGCCTGTCCTCTTGTCATCACACAAAAGTTCCCTTAACTTAGCCTTTCCACAAAATCCAGCATTTCTATCTGGAAGCCTCTAAAAAAATCCAAGGCAGCATGACCTAGTGCTAAGAGAATTCCAAAATAAAAACAATATTTAACATGTATTAAATGTTTAGTAATGTTGGAGAGGTTGTGGGGAAAAAGGAACCCTCTACATTGCTGGTGGGAGTGTAAAATGATACAGCTACTATGGAAAACAGTGTGGAAGTTCTTCGCAAAACTAAAAATAGAATTATCATGTGACCTAGCAATCCCTCTTCTGAATATTTACCCAAAAAACTTGAAAATATTTATCCACAAAGACATATGCACTCCAATGTTCATAGCAGCTTTATTTATGGTAGCCAGGACATGGAAACAACCGAAGTGTCCTACAACAGACTGAATAAAGAAGGTGCGGTACATATATACAATGGAATATTATTCAGCCATAAGAAAAGATGAAATACTGCCATGTGCAACAACATGGATGGATCTTAATCATGCTAAGCAAAATAAGTCAGACAGAAAAAGTTGAGAACCATACGATTTCACTCATGTGGGATATAAAACTAAAAGCAACAAACAAACATGACAAACAGAGACTCATGGACACGAACAGCACGAACAGTGGGTTAGTGGTTATCTGAGGCAAGGGGAAAAGGAGGAAAGTAGATAGGGGTAAAAGGGGTCAAATATTTGGTGATGGAAGGAAATTTAACTTTGGGTGGTGAATACATAATGCGATTTACATATGGCATACTGTTGAATGGTACACTTGAAATTTATTTGATTTTATAAATCAATGTCAACCCAATTTTAATTTAAAAAATGTTTAGTAAATATTAGGCACAGTTTTATTCATGTAATCTACACATCAGCCCTAAGGAGTAGTACTGTTATTATCTCAGCTGAAGCAGTGATAAATAACAAGATCAAATTCACACAACTAGTGAACAAAGGATGAAGATTTGAACCTAATATGTCTCTTTATGAAGCCCATTCTCTAACTACTACTGCACATCAGTGTGAACTTAGAATTACCTCCATCATTTTTTTCTCTTTGTCTAGAGCAGTAGAGTATGACCTTTCAGGGCAGTGATTTGCTATCCTCTTCTAAATCTTCTCTTTGTAAGGAGAGACGCAGAGTTGCCAGGGTTCCCATACCTTCTCCAGAATGAAGACTCAGCAGATGTGCCATAAACTCAGAGACTATTTTCCACATACCCAGTTCCTGGCAGCTGGCCAAATAGGAAAGGGAAGAGTCATACTCAACTTTTTCCCCCCATCAGCTCTACCTCTAATTCTTTTTAATTGCAGTGGTCAATATCTAAATTTCAACAATTATGAGTTTATAACTAAAGCAAAAGTCACCATAAAAAATCCACTAATAAATTTTGTTTATAAAATGAGTTTCCACAGAGACTAGCATCTATTTCTTCAATTTCAATTCTAAACTGAAACCTACCAAAAGATGAACATTTTCATGAAGTCAATAAAAACAAGGTGTGAGAATTTCTCAAATGGCACACAGACACTAACTTATGAAGATCTGACATAGATAAATTTTTTAAATGAAAAATAAAATTTTGAAATATTTCAAAACAGAAACATTTCACATTGAAGTATTAAGAGTTCTCAGATATTTTTGCAGAAGCAAACAAACAAAACAAATAAAAATATCCAAAACTTGATTTTATTCTATTTATTCTTACAATTAGCTCATCATTAAATGATTACCTTGATTTTGTCATATATAGACTAGGATATATAATTTTCATAGTTTCTAGCTTTACTTTTTTAACTTTTTACAATTAAATTTTGGTTCCTGTTTTACCTCCTATAATAATTTCTGTAGACATTTTCCTTCCTCCACTATATTGTGTGTCCCATTCTTATACATAAAAGTAGTGCAATAAATATTTGATAAATTGAATTGAAATAAAATCAATAGAAGATATCACATCATAATGCTTTAATGTCTAATACTTAAGTTTTCAGTTAGCAGTATTAAATTATGGACAAATAATAACAAGAATGGGAAAGAAGATAGGTGTCTGCAAGAATGGGGTCTGGGGCCAGGATGAGAAGAACGAACTGGGGAGAGGGAGCGGGGAATAAAGCCAAAGAAAGGCAGAGGCCCTTCACTTTAGCTGTTAACCAGGATGCACCTCAGCCATGACATTGAAGTCATCCATTTGCCAGAGCCCATCAAGATTGCTCCAGCTCCTCCCAAATCAAACCTACTTGGTATCCCACAGAGATCCCTGTCACTTGTGATAGGAGTCTTGTAGTTATGCTTGCCAGTTTATAATTATGACTACCACATTCAGTGAGTGCCAAAGAGAAGACTAAGTGCTATCTATTCTTCTTCCAAAATTTCATGCCTTCTAATTCTTTCCCTTCTACCTCTTCACAACAAATGAATGTTACTATTTAACATATATATATGTATATGTATACATATATATATATATATTACTTTCCTATTATTGTTATAAAAAATCACCATAAACTTAATGACTACATCAACACAAACTTATTATTATCTCAGTACTGGAGGTCAGAAGTCCAAAATGAATCTTACTGGACTAAAATCAAGGTGAAGGCAAGGTTGTATTCCTCTTGGAGGCTCTAGTGGAAATTTTGTTTTCTCACTTTTTATAGCTTCTAAGAAGTTGCCCACATTCCTTGGCTCATGACCACCTTCCAATGTCAAAGTCAGCAATGACCAATCAAGTCTTTCTCACATTGCATCACACTAACACTGACTCTTCTACCTCCCTCCTCCATGTTTAAAGGACCCTATGATTACATGGGGCCCACCCAGATAATCAAGGATAGTCTCCATATTTTAAAATTAACTAATTAACAACTTTAATTTCTTCTGCAATCTTAATCCCCCTTTGTCAAGTGTATATTTACAGGATTTAGTATGTGGAATTAGAGGACCATCATTCAGCCTATTACAATCTCTCCCTACCCCCAAAGATTCACGTCTATCCCACATGTAAAATATATTCACTCTAGTTTAAATCTGGTCTAAATTCTTATCAAGCTCAAAAGTCCCAAATTTCATCATCTAAATTAGGTATAATTTTATCATCTAAATTAGGTGTAATTCATCCTGAAAAATAATTCTCTTCATCTGTAAACCTGTGAAATTCAAGAAACAAGTTATCTGCTCCCAAAATACAATGGTAGGATAGACACAGGATAAGCTATCAGCATTGCCATTCAAAAAAGGAGAAAACGATCGTTAAAAAAATTAAACACCAGACCCATGCGATTGTGAAATCCAGTCAAGAAAACTGCATTTGGTTTTAAGGTTTGGAAATAATCCTCTGTGATTCTTGGCTCCACTCTCTGGGCTCTTAGCTCTGCCTTCTTGGTCCTCAGTTCTGCCCTCCAAGTCAACCTTATTTTTTCACTACAGGTGGCACATGTTTGCAGCTGAGTAGTTTAATCAGTCTGTTTCTTGCTTGTAGAATTTGGGGGATCTAACAACCTTCTTTCACTGTATCCTCTCACCCTTTCAGGATAAGTGAGGAGTGTTTTTGTTGGTACAATATTCTCAAGAACCTTGGGAGTCTCTCATATGTCATCGAGATTTACTTCATTAGACAAGAGGCTCCTCCACAAATAATTCCTAGATAAATCCATCTCTGTTACTGGCTTCTGCAAGCCACATGTTCAATTTCTCCAAAGAGCTCTATGTGACTAAATACTCTGAGCTTAAGGTTTTCCGGCCACACCATTGGCTTTCTCTCCAGAGAAGACTTTCTTGACAGTGAATCTACTAGTTTTATCATCTTTTTCAATCTAGGTAAGCTGAGAATTTCTCAAATATCAATTCTGGTTCTCTTTTTCTTAACAGTTATTCCCTCAATCTCTCTCTTCTCTCTCATTTTACTATAAGCATCAAGAAAAAGCCAGTCTGTACCTTCAAAACTTTGCATATAAATCACCTCAGTTAAATATCTAAGTTCATTATTTATAAATTTTGCTTTCCACATAACTGCAAGACATAATTCAACTAAGTTTTCTGCCACTATATAACAAGGATCCCCTTTTCTGCAGGTTCAAGGCAATCTAGGCTTTTTCTATCATGCTCCTCAAAATTCTCCTAGCCTATGTCCACTACCCGATTCCAAAGCCACTTCCACATTTTTAGGTATTTCTTACAGCAGCCTCCCACTTCCATGTATCAAAATCTGTAGTTGTTTCCTATTGCTGCTATAACAAATCACAACTAACTTAATGACTTAAGTCAACGCAAATTTATTATCTCATAGCTCTGGAGGTCAAAAATCCAAAGTGAATCTCACTGGGCTAAAATCAAGGTGTCAGCAATGTTGTGCTCCTTCTGCATACTCTAAGGGAAATGCATTTCCTTGCCTTTTCCTTGCATTTCCTTCTTGAGACAGCCCACATTCTTTAGCTTGTGGCCCACTTTTATCTTCAAGGCCAGCAGTGGCAGGTCTAGTCATTGTCTCATTGCATCACTCTGACACTAACTCTTCCACCTCCCTCTTCCAGATTTAAAGGATCTTTGTGATTACATGGGGCTTACTCAGATAATCCTGGATAATTTGCTTATGTTAAGATCAGCTGATTAGCAGCCTTCATTCTATGTGCAACCTTAATTCCTCCTGATATATAATATAACAAATTCTCAGGTTCTCAGGATTAGGACATAAACATTTTGAAGGACCCCTATTCTGCCAACCACAGTATACCTTTGTATAATAATAAATTTTCAATTCTTCTATATTGATATGATCTACCATGTAACCTGGTCCCTGCTATATTTGCTTCATTTCATATCACAACTTTTATGTTTCCACTAGTCTGTATTTCTACCATTTTCTCAAATGCACCATGCTCATTCCAGGCTCAGGATCCCTGCTGATAGTATTTCCTTTACCTGTGTTACTCTTCCTCTTCTCTTCTCCAGACTACCCTTTTATTAATTAGTTTCAAGTACACAGTACATTGGTTAGACATTTATATAGTTTATAAAACAATTCTCCTAATTGCTCCCTTTCTCCTTTTGTTTTCGACCTAGCCAATATATGAATGCTAACTGTATTCCCTATGCTGTGCTTCCCATTCCCCTGACCACCTATTAAATACTAATTTGTACTTCTTTAACCCTTCGCCCCATTTCCCCATCCCCTCAACTTTCTCGCCCCTCTCTCTACCACCAAATTGTCCTCTATATTTGTGAGTCTGTTTTTGATTAATTTGTTATTTTTGTTCCTAAGATTCCACATATAAGTGAAATTATATAGTATTTATCTTTCTCTGTCTGACTTATTTCACTTAGCATAATAACCTCTAGGTCCATCCATGTTGTTGCAAATGGTAGGATTTCATTTTTTTAATGGCTGAATAATATCCCATTGTATATATGAACCATAACTTCTTTACCCAATTGTCTACTGATGGGCATTTAGGTTGCTTCTATATCTTGACTATTACAAATTGTGCTGCCATGAATATTGGAGTGTATAGATCTTTATGGATTATTGTTTTGGTTTTCTTTGGATAAATACCCAGAAGTATTATTTATCCTTCAGCTATCAGCTTAAATGACCCTTCTTCGAAGACAGTTTTCTGGATCCTGTGACTCCCTAAATGAGAATATAGATCCCCATGACAACCTTAGTTTTTCTTCATATCATTTATCTTAATGGTGATTAAATTATCTGTGTAATTGTTTAATGACTATACTTAAGGCACTATGAAAGTAAAGTTCTAATTTCTTCATTTGTTATATGCCTAACACCTAGCAGAATATCAACTGCACAACAGAATTTGAGTGATTGAACATGTCTCCTTTAATCCTCATAACAACATTAATTTTATAATTGAGGGCACTGAAGCTCCGAGAAATTAAGTAACTTCACCATAGTAGAACAGCTAATGAGATTCCACTTGGGTCTATATGGTTTCTAAGTCCATCTCTTAGTCTTTGTGTTGTTCTATTCTATTAGGGCATTGTCCCTAAGGCCAAAGATGTTCACTGACCATCACACTGAAGACAAATACTCATTGCCACCTCATTTTCCTTAATGCAGATACCTTTGCCTAATAAGTCAATGGCCCACCACCAAATACCCAATTTCACTCCTGTTTTCAACTAATGGCATAAGAGTAGACTTGTGAACATTTTTTTCTTTTGAAATCTTAGAGGTCTTTAAAAATAATTACTAAAATTATTTTCAAATTACCACCTCAGGAAAAAATATGCTTTGATTTTATCAACTTCCATTATGGGTATTAACGACATTATAAAATCTGTGCACACCTTAGAAAAAGTTTTATTAAACTAACAGATGAAACTATCTACTTTGGAAACCTGACCAGAAGAATTGTTAAAATCTAAGATGTAAAAAGCATGTTAATGTTGCTAGAAGGTCTTGGAACTGTGCTTCTGTATACTCTCACATTCTTGGTCTCACATGTACAGAGAAGAAAGAACATTTTTAGGATCATTATCTTGAAGAATATTTCTTAGACTCTAAAGAAGCTAGATAGAATTCTATTTATAATTGCACTAATCCTTAAGATTGTAGAACTCTTTACAACCTTTCACAGTTCTTTTCATTGTCAGCACTCAGTCTTCTATTATGTTTTAAAAACATAAGTGTATTTTTGTGGCTATGAGTAAGATTGTAGCTAGAAATATTTAGATCTTCATATAGATTCCAAATTGTCACCTTGACACTTCTTTTTTCTTCTGAAAATTATTAGAATTTGTGCAGATTAAAAGCCACATTTACTAAAGGATAATCTAATTTAGCATCTTACTACTTCAATTTCCAAAGCAGCTATACATCAAATTTCAACAACACAATTTTAGTGACACTACAGTTGCTGTTATAATAAAAATCAGGTATGACTTTGAAATATATTTCCATTTGCTTTTATTATGCATATATAATAAAATATAATTAATAGATTCATGTTTCACAATAATTTACAAAAAATATTTATAGTTTCAAAAAGTATTGAATTGCAAGCCTCTTAAAAACTGCTAAAGAGGAGAATGAAGAAAGCAAAAGAAGTAGTATATTAAATATGCAAAAAATCATTGGTAAGCTATATATTGAGATTATTTTAAAGCTGAGATGAAAGATTATATTACTGCAGAAATTTAATCATTCAAAATCTATTCTACCTATTTAGAACACATCTGATAACACAAAGTAACCTATCTGATAGGTTCATATAAAATCTGAGAACATCTCACAGGTTTTGTAATTTGTCACTATTCATGTTATGACATTTTACACACTATGCATAAAGATCTGCAACACCCGCAATTCACTCACTGTAAAGCAAATTCATAAAATCTTCAGAGCCTGAAAGCTTCATTGCTCTAAAATCCATGGAACCCCACCGAAGCAGTCGAAAGGAGTCAGAACTGACTTCTTAACAACAGTTTCCACATTGTAAAAGCAAAGAAAGACCTTTGCAAAGTAACTACAATGCAAGGCCAAAGGTCTACCTGTTGTCAATTTCAAAATTTAAATTTTAGAATGAACAAGTCATTAGAACATAATATATCAGTAATATATGCCTACTGAGAACACAGCAGACAACAAATACCTGCTGATTGATTGGCTATATGAAATTAGGTTCATAATTTGGTAGGAAATGAAATTTTACATCTTCAAATCTCGTATATTATATTCATTAGGCATTTACTGTCTAAATATTGGGCTTGGTACCAACAAGGAAACAAAACAGCCAATTCATCAATGTGCACTAATATCTAGTTACCATGGAAAATTGAAAGAAAATATATTTCATGAGCTTCATGAGCCTCGTATTTGCAATATAGGGTAGCTTGAAGAACTGACAATTAAATAAAAATGAATACTAAACATTCCTTTAAAAAATTAACCATGAAAAGATATTGATCCCTTGTGACTATTTCCTAGAAATTGTCTGTCTAGCATCAGAACATAAAATATACTGTCCTAAAGGTTTCTATTTGTGACAGCTCAGACACTCTTCAGAAGATACTTATGAAGAACACTTGTATTGTTTAAAGGACCACTGGGAATTTTAAGGGCAATTAAACACCACTTGCTTATTAGGAGCTTTAAAGTCTGTAAAGCTTTCCAGTTATACAAATAGGCAGTCCTGAAATAACTTTCTTTCTAGTTCATGGGGATTGAAAATCATAGGAATAAAAAAACAAAAAAGAAGAAGAAGAAAAAGAAAGCAGAAGTTTAACCCTAATGACACTTCTACTTTATTCTGAATTTTGCTGGCAGTCTAGTCTATTTTCTTTACTAGGTTTGGTCATTATATTTAAAGAATTCAATATCCAAGCCCCTGCCCCCCTCTAAAAAAGACTTTTAAGTAAATATTATTATAAATATTTGTCTCAGTAAAAATATTTAGTGGGTTCACCATAATGAAAACAAAAAATTATTTTAATTTCTTATAATAGTAAACTTGTTTTAAATAAATGCAACACATGTCAATTTCCTCCTTTTCTAACCTAAGCTTTGGTGTTACTGTCCGTGGTGACACTTACTGGATATATCAGGCAACAACACCACTACAGAAACACTCAAGTTTTATTTTATGCTTATTTCTTGGTGGCAGATTTGCTGAACTGGTTTTATTTTGCATATGAAATTCTTTAGTAATTATGCGTTCACCTTCTTTTGAAGCCAAAACACCAAAATAACAAAAGAAAAATCTGGGTGGGGTGGGGAGCAGATGCTTTAGTCAGTGCACCGAATATGTCAAACCAAACTACATTTCTCTTTTGCCTTCAGCTTTACTTCACCGTATGTGAAACTAGTCTTTCTGTATGTGTTTAGCTACCTTTTAGAAGCTCACATTACAGCATCTTTCCATAAAGCAAGCAATTTTCAAAAGCTTTAGTAAATCAAAGTTGAAGGCTTGATGCACTGAAATTTGCTTCTGACTACATAACACATTTAAATATAATTTAAAATGTAGATATATGTGCCAATGCTCACTGACTTTTAAAAAAAAGTTTTAAAATCCTAAGTATACAATGAATGGTGATACAGGCTTTTGAATTAACACTTATTTGAAATATTTACAAAATAATTGTTAAGAGAATATTATTCCCTTTCTCTTGTCATTGATGGAGAAGAAAGAAGCACGATCTTTCAGTGAGGAATCTTGTCTTAAATATATTGTGTTTGTGATGTACAGTAGATAAAGCTATTGAGAGATATTAATTTTTCCAGAAAGCTACCCACATAAAGAAATTCTTCCCAACAGAGCACCATTGTACCTCAAACTTTCAGACAGCATCGTCTTAACTAAGATTAAGCTATCCTATTTCCTACCTAAATCAATTTTACCCAAATGAGTCGTTGGTGTTATAATTTATTGTTCCCCGGACTCTAAAATCTACCATCTGCCATTGGAGTTTCTGTAAGGTAATTAAGGCACTATCCATTAGAACTGGCAAGAGTACAAAGTAAGAAGGAGGAGGAGGTGAGACGGGAGAGAAACCAAGTCACTTAAAAAGAGATGGAAGGTGTGTGTATTTCACACTGACCCCGCCACATCTCAGCTCAGATACTGTCATCCATGAGGCAACACAGAAGTTAGGAGGGTGGTGAGGCCAACCCCACCCGGGGTTATCTGAACTAAACCAGCACTGAGGACTCGGCACACTCTTCATACCTTGGAAGAGAAAGGCTTTGGTCCCATTATGCAGCCCGGGGACCTGGCGCACTCCGGTCGTGGACTCCTCAAGTTCTAACTCTGTTAAGAAGTCAATCTGTAGGGAGGGGTCCACACCAAGCCCCCAAACTGGTGGGAGTGGTGGGGAGAGAAGGAAAGAAAGAAAAAGCTACATCAAAATACACACCTCTTCCTCCAGGGCAGCAAAGAACCGCGTCTGCAAGACAATATTGGGAACAATATTGAGGATGAGAGGCGACTCCCTCCTCCACTGCTGAGAGCCTTACCTGAGATCAGCAGCCAAGCTTTAAATAGTGGAACACCCAGTCCCATTTCTGTGACCTACTTTAAACCCCTCTTGGTGCAAAGTTCCCCTGCGGCCCTCTGACCCTGGACTAGGGGTGTGATCTGCCCTGGCGTCTCTAAGACAAGCACAGAAAAAATCCAAATCCTAACTAGCCCACTATGCAAGCTTCCCACTCCAGATCTACTTCGGGTGGAGAAAAAGCAAGGTGTTCCCGCCACCTCGGGTTTCCCCGAGGCGAGGGCCATCCCTTACCCACTGCCCCAAGCTCTGCGGCTACTCACCTGCCCGGAGACCGAAGATCAAACAGAATGTTCTCAGTAAGACCCGAGACTCCATGGTGTGGATCTGCTCAGTCCATCGTCTCCCTCTTTAAAAATAAAAATAAAAATTGAAGAGGTTCTTGGATTCAAGCGGGAAAACAGCGTTCGTCTGTCCGGCCGCTGCCTTGGATTTACTAATTAGTAGGACTAGTATGATTTGGTTGCCTAACAAAAAAAAGGGAGGACCCCCCAGGCACGTGAAGAACTTGGACCCTCCAATGTGCACAACATTCCCACACTCTGAGCCGAGGCAGCAGCTCGGGCTGGGAGGGGCGCCCAGAAGGAGGGGTCGGACTCGCCGGGAGGCTGCTCCTCTGGGAAATTAGCTCTGGAGCTGAATAAAAGCAGCCGAAGGCACGCACACCCCCCAAAGAAAGGAGGCGGCCGCAAGAAAGCCAGGGTTCGGGCGACCCCGAAACCGCGCGTCTTCCTGGTGCCCGAACCTGTTGTAAAGGCAGAGACAATGGAGAGAGCGCCTGGAGAACTGCCGATGAGGGACGGTTCCTCCGGAGAGGGAGGGGCGGGCCTGGGGAGGCGGGGAGAGAAAGAGAAAGGGGGAAACGCCGAGGGTGAGGCACAGCGCTGGTGTCCCTCTCCTGCTAGGGCTTCCTGGTTGGTCTCCAAGCCCCGTCTAGCGAGCCCTGGAGTAGCTGCAGCCTCCGCCCTCCTTCCTCCCACTCTTGCTGACCCAGGGAATGCCTACCACCTTTCGGGATGGAACGATCTAAATTCAAGTTGCTAAATTGATGGGCGGTCTTTGCTCTCACCCCTTGATTTTGGGTCCTTGTCTTGAAAAATAGAGGGAGAGAAAGGAACACCACACGCAGAAGGCAAGGCTAGAACGAGACACTCTCTGCTGCCCTTTAGGCAAAGGAGAGAAGCCGGTATACAATCGTGCACAGGGCTCCGGAGCAGCCCCAGGAACTGGGGAGGGGAGTACCTCACGGGGGCGTGCAGAGGAAGGCTGCCAAAGCACGCTAGACTCCCAAGGTGGGGCCAGGTGATGTAGAGAGAGACTGGCAGAGATGGGTGGTGAGCCTGGGAAGCCCTGGGAGTCCTAGGCGAGTGGATCCCTCGCCTGGGTGGGGCGCTGGAGAGCTTCCCCCACCTCCCCGCCCCCACTTCCCTCCCTGCGCTGGGAGAACAGGGGAGAAAGACAGAGGGAACTACTGGACAGCCCCGGGACGTCTCCGACCGACCTCTGCCAAACACAGTGCTGAATGGTAAATGCGCGTCACGGCGGCGGTCGGGCTTAATGTTAAGAGTTGTTTGCGAAACGCCCGCCCATGTCGCGATAGACGATGACAGACAGACAGACAGACAGAGCAGAAGATGATGACAGACGAGATGGGTAAGACGACAGACAGACAGACAGACGACAGACAGACGATGACAGACAGATGACAGACAGACAGAGACAGATAGGAGTTGACAGACAGATGATAGACAGACAACAGACAGATGATAGACAGACAGACAGATGACAAGATGACAGACAGACAGACAGACAGACAGACAGACAGACAGACAAGACAGACGGGACGACGACAGATGTAAGACAGACGACAGACAGACAGACGATGGGGTGACAAAATATTTTAATTAGAGAGAAAGAGGGGCTGAGGGAGGGAAGGGAGAGGAGGGGAGAGGAGGGGAGGAGAGATATAGAGAAACAGAGCCCAGGCAAGAGAGAACAGTCACCCCAGTGTTGCCCATATTCATGCATGCTCCACCCATCCTTTCACTACACATGCCAGAATCATAACAGTGAGTCCGTTTGAGATCTAATTCTCAGCAAGCAAAGTATATTCAAGGTCGATGGCACACCATATTTTTCGACTGTAGCCTTAAAATTTTGAGGTAAATTTTGAATAATGACTTTCAACTCCCATACAAAAAAAAAATCAGTTTCAAAAGCAATTAAAATGTTAACCTGTACAAAGAGCTATTGAATTTCTTAATTTTCCATCCAAACAGGTAAATTCTGAATTCTCCAACAGGATTCTACACAGCCAGTTACCAAAATACCTACTGTGTAGAGTCTGAGGCTCCTGTAGAGCAGTAGGCATTATATTATCCTATAATGGGACAGTTTTAGCTCTGCCCTTGTAATTTTTAAGGGAAAAAAACAGAATCTGGAAGTTTTTCTAAATTAATTTTTAATTATATCTCCTTATCAAATGTTCCATTTAATTCTATTTCTTCTTTTGTAAACTTTGAGAAATATTCCAGTACTTATATATGATGAAGTATTATTGTATGAATCTTCCTAAATTTGCAAAACTACACCCAAAAAATTTATATAATTGAATGGAATTAAAGAAAATTACTCCTCAAGGAATTAAAGATCTTTCTATAGCAATACATCCAAAATATTGAATTGTAATAAGTATCTATAAATGTTACACAAAATACATTTTAAATAATTCCATTATTTAAAATTCTATTGGAAGATAAAATGAGAGAAAAAGCAAATATAGAGATAGATATACACATATTTAGCAGAAGTTCTCCTAACCTACTGTATTCTACCAAATCATAGAATCAGGGGTGCCCTCCAATCCCTCTGACTCTCACGTATAACATGCTGAAAGCTGGTGATTAGTAAGATTGTTTCTAGTACCTACACACACATATCGCGCCTCCAGAAGAGCAGTACTTTGTACCCAAAATTATTCCAGTTGAACCTGCTACTATAATTACATGACCTAATTAAGTTCATGGAAACCATTAAAATATGACTACAGAGAGAGTTGTTTCTATAAAACCAAAGTATAAAGTTTTGGAAAACTATAATAAAGTTTAGTTGTTGTATTAGTAAGGGCAGGGGTACTCAGCCTAGGCAGGGATTCTCAACCTTAGAGCTATTGACATTTTAATGTTGTATAGTTCTTTGTTAGGATAGTCCTGTGCCTTGAAGTATGAGTAACAGAATCCCTGATATCTACCTACTAAATGCCAGTATTTTGAATATTCCATTTTATCTTTGTCTTTTTGTATAACTTTTAAAATTGGTGTTCTAGGGAATACAATATACTACTTAACTTTTCACTGTCTGAAGGCCCTTAACCTTAATCATATATGCAGAGTTTCTTTGTCAGCTAAGGTAACATAGTCACAGGTTCTGGGGATTAGAGTGTAGATATCTTTGGGGAGCCATTCTTCTGGCTACTATAATAATTGAAAAAAATATTTTTAAATTCTGCAAAGGGGTTTCAATGTATGTATATTTAATACATAAGACAATCACAACATAAAGAGGAGGATAAAGGGACCTATATGGTGGTAAAGTTTCTATATTTCAATTGAAGTGGTAACATATAGACTCTAAGTAGACAAAGAAAAGTTAAATGTGTATATTATATTTTCTAGAAGACCAACTTAAAAAGCTACACAAAGAGATAAAATTAAAAGATAATATATAAAATAAAATGGAATACTAAAAAATATTTAAATAATTTGAAAGAAGGCGGGAAAGTGTTAAGAGAAGAACAGAACATAGAAGCAACATACAGAAAAGAAATAATAAAATGGCAGACGAAAATCCAAACATACCAATAGCTGGACTAAATGTAAAGGATCTAAACAATAATTAAGAAACCAATATTGTCAGAATGGACTTGGAAAATGCAACCCAACTATAGCTGTTTAAAGAAACTCATTTGAACTATAATGCGGTAAGTTTAAGGCCAAAGAATTAAGAAAACATTTACTATGAATACATGAATCAAAATAAATTGGAGCAGCTTTATTAAAATTAGAAAAAGTAAATTTTAGAGCAAAGAAAATTACCAGAGATAAAGAGGTACATTACATAATAATAAAAGGGTTAGTTCACAAAGAAAACATAACAATCCTAAATGTATACACACCTAATTAAAAAGCATCAAACACATGAAACATTTACTCTATGGAAATGATGCTAGAATTGAAGGAAAAAATAGAAGTTCACAATTATATTTAGAAACTTCCCACATTAATCTCCCATAATCAATGGAAATCTCCAGTCCCAGCTTGTTTTAATGCCAAATTCAAGTAAACATTTAAAGAAGAAATACCATAAACTATTCACAAATCTTCTAGGAAATAAAAAAAAAGAACATTTCTCAACTCTTTTTATGAGGCTAGCATTACTAATTACCAAAACCAGACAAACAAAACAAAACAAAAAAAAGAAAATTAGAACATAGACATAAAATATACCTTTTGAACATGGATATAAAATATCTTTTGAACATATGTGCAAAATCCTCAAAATTATCAAAATATCAGTAAATCAAATTTGACAATAGATAAAAAGAATAATAAACTACAAAGAAGTGGGGTTCATCCCAGGAATGCAAAGATTGATTCAATATTTTAAAATAAATCAATGTAATCCACCAAATTTACAATCTAAAGAAGATAAATCACATGATCATATTAACTAATGCAAGAAAAGCATTTGATAAAATTCAGCAACTAATGATGATAAAATAAATAACTCATTGCAAGATAAAATAGAAGAGAACTTCCTCAATCTAATAAAGGACATTTGAAAAGGTTCTGCATTAACAAGGTAATATTGTATTGGAGGTTTCAATCAATGTGATGAGCCAAGAAAAAGAAATAAAAGCCATTCAGACTAGAAAGGAAGAAATAACTTTTTCCCTAGATAATTTGGTCATCCACATTTTAAAATTTCCAAAGAATCTATTAAAAAGCTGCTAGAACTAGTGAGTTTAGCAATATTACAGAATACAAGGTCAACATACAAAAATCAATTGTATTTCTATATATTAGTAAGGAATAATTGAAAATATAAATGAAAACAACATCATTTATAAAGCATTAAAAAACATCAAATACTTGTGGAGAAATCTAACTAAATATAGACAAGATTTTACTTTGAAAACTATAGAACATTGCTGAGTGAAATTAAAGACGACCTAAATAGATGAAAAGATTTACCATGCTCATTAATAAGAAGATATAATATAATGCTAAAGTATCAATTATAATCATAATGATAAGGCGATCTCAATCAAAATCCCAGTAGGCTATTTGGTAGCCATTGATAAGCTAATTATAAAATTTATATGGAAAAGCAAAGAAAATACAAAAGCCAAAAAAAAACTGAAAAAGAGCAAAATTGGGGGATTCACACTGACTTTTAGACTATACTATAAAGCTATAGTAATCAAGACGGTGTGGTATTGAGATGCAGATAGACGTATAAATTAATGGAATAGAATAAAGAGTATAGGAATGACCCACACGTATACACTGATTTTTTTTGGAATAACTCACATGTATGTGCTTAATTGATTTTTTACAAAGGCACCTAGATATCTCAATGGATAAAGGATAATTATTTAACAATGATTGAACAACTGGACATCTATATGTAAAGAAAGGATGGAAGGGAGGAAAGGGGAAGAATGGAGGGAAAAAGGAGAAAAATCCTTATCTGTAACCCTTATCTTGCATTATATGTAATAACCTGAAATGGATCAGAAGCTTAAGTATAAAAGCTAAAACTATAAAAATTTTAAAAGACAACAGGTGAAAATCTTTGTAACTCAGGTTAGGCAAATATTTCTTAAGCAGGACACAATTTGCACATAAATTAAAAGAAAATAATTGATAAATTATATTTCATCAAAATTAAAAACTAGCTTTTGAAAGAGACCATAAAGAAAATTAAAAGACAAAATACAGAATAGGAGAAATATTTGCAAAACATATATCTAATAAAGGACTTGTATTCAGATTATATTAAAAAAAGTCTTATATTTCAATTAGTCAAAACTTTCAATTAAAGAAAACAGGCAAAATATTTAGACATTTTGCCAAAAAGAGATATACAGATAGCAGAAGTACATCAAAAATGCCTCAGTGTCAGTAGTCATTAGGGAAATCCAAATTAAAACCACGATGATATATACACTTACTAGAATGACTAAAATTCAAAAGACCGCCCATTCTAAGTGACAATAAGATGCAAAGGGACATGAATTCTCTCTCTTCCTTTGCTGATGGAAATAAATGGTTCAGGCCCTTTGGAAACTATTTGAAAGCTTCTTATAAAGTAAAATATTCACTCCTAGATGTTTACTCTAAAGTAATAAAAACAGGTTTCCTCGAAAGGCTCATTTCTGAATGTTTATAGTAGCTTTATTCATTTTAACCAAATATAGAAACAGCCTAAATGTGTACCAATTAATAAGCTGATAAATCAGTTATGATAATTCATGCAATGGAGCACTACTCAGCAGTGAAAGCAATTAACTAATACATGCGACAGTGTGTTTCCCTCACATGTTGCCTGTAAAAAACCTGGGATGATGATAGGGTGATTCTTGACTTGTTTTCTTGTCCCCTCCATTTTACATTAACAATCATCCAAGCACCTCAGCTTCTACTCCAGGGCCCAAGGCAGAATGGTTCACATTTATTTAACAAACCATATACTCGAACACCTCCCTTGCTTTACATGCATTTTGAAAGGACCTACTACTTCAAGACTTTATTTGTAAGGTTTTGTCAAAATAATAGGACCACTAAAAATAATAGAATAATTCCAAAAGAATTATTAGACTATAAAGGTTACAAAAAGATTAAAGGAGATTGATAATATTAAAATAGCAAAAAGAAAAAGTATAAAAGAAAAAATGTTAGAATAAAAAAGCGGTATTTCAAAATGAGAATTATTACATCTGATATGAGGAAAAGAATGGTAAGTAGGAGAAGAGAATTTATAGAACAAAAGTGACTTTCCTTCTGATATGAGGAAAAGAATGGCATACTCCTACTTCTTGACAGCAGAAGGTAAAAAAATGCCTTCGTTTGGGACATGAGAGTAGGTTAGACTTTAGTCAACATTCTTTATATCCTCCACATACTTCGAACTACTCATACGACTCAACTGAAACTCTCTACGAAAAATAAGAGACATGTTGCTTCAAACACAGTTCTAAAGGCAGCATTGCAAAAAGAAACAAGCTTGGAACTTGGTGAGGAGCCATGCAACAAGGCTCTGTCCTACCTCTTTCCTAAGCCAGATACAACTTCCCTGTTCCCACTATCAGGATAGTATAAAAACTAATGCCTATCTATCACAGGGCTGCTAATGTCAAGTCCACTTCAAAAACTGTCATGCAGTACCTGCTAGTTCTTCCTGTTGTCAAACTAAACTATGCCATATCAGGCTTAGCTTGTTTCTGTCATTCCCCTTTATGGTTCATTACCATAAGGCAAAATATTTGCATTCAGTCCTGATTTCAGTCCATAGAAATAGGCTAGGAAAAGAGAACTAAAAATGTGGCTACAGTTAATAAGTAGCACTGATACATCTGAAACTAATATAATATTATATGTCAATTATACTTCAATAAAAAAATAGCATTGTTAGCAAGTGGGCCTTGTTGAAGATTATATATATATATATATATATATATATATATATATATATATATAGACACACACACACACATATAATAGGTGTGTGTGTGTGTATACACACACACACACACACACACACACACACACACACACATACACATAATGTTCTGAGCTCAGGACTAACTTACTGGCTTATCAAATGTTATCGGACTCTAAGAGCCCTGAGTTATCGGTTTAAAAAAACTCACCATGCAGCCCTTATTTTTAACTGCCAATAGACAAGCAGAATTTGCCAGCATCAGCTGCTTTTGCCAGGATGCTGCAGTACTTAGTGTTCACCTGAATAGAATGAAGCACAGACATCAACCCAGCCAGTCTGCCAGTTTCTGGCCTTGCTTAAGGTTTTCTATTAAAGGACAGGGCTTTACCTAGTATTAACAGGCAAAGTAACCCTCTCCAAAAGGGTTGAAGGCCAGAATATTCTCAGTGATATTCAAGAACCAGCTTTACTTATATCAGATTTCTCCCTTCATCCTATAAACTTAACTCCGGAAATGATAAATATAGAAGTCATTAAAAATTCCATTTTCAAAGGAAGATTTTTATTTGATTCTGCCTCTGCTATCATCAAAAATAATTCTCTTTTTCCAAGGCTATACGTAGCCCACACCTTAAAGGAAATTTATTAAGTTTGGGCCTGAAGACACAATAATTCAAAATCTTTCCTGACTCATCACATAATTTTTTCTTGTGCTTAGCTACTAACGTTAGAATCTTCTTTTTGATGAGCATGTAGTTGCTAAACAAACAGAAAGGCCAGACCAGGTTTCTCAAATGCATGGCTTGAGAACAAGGATAAGTTTATGTTAGTATTTTAAGAGCCTGTCAGGGACCCAGATTCAGCATGAGCTCAGCCAGAGTGTCTGTCTGTTCACACATATCATCAAATCCTCTGACAGGAAGAAATGCCTCAAGAGTTCTGTCACCCTGCTAGGGCCAGGCTCTATCTACAGCTTTACTGTCTTAGCCAAAGGCTGGAACTGAGAAAGCAAACAGAAAGAACAGGTAAATAAATGTGTGAGTGGTGTAGGGGGTGGTCAGGTCAGCCCTGTCTTTTCCCTGTAAGGGCTGGCTCTCAACATTCACAGCGCTAAGCAGAGACTTGGGAAACTGGCCATGGTATATAATCACATAATAGGGAAAGCTTTAAAAGTTCTTATTTTGCATATGTTGACCCATCCCTGTGCCCCTGGAATGAAACCCACTTGATTGACATGGATGGGCCTCAAGATAATCATGCTAAGTGAAATAAGCCAGACAGAAAAAGTTGAAAATCACATGATATCACTTATACGTAGGATATAAACCTAAAAGCAACAAATAAACAGGACAAACAAACAGAGATTCATAGACCTGGACACTAGACTAGTGGTTACCAGGGTAGGAGGGAGATAGATAGGGTAAAAGGGGTTAAATATGTGGTGACAGAAATAAATCTAACTATGGGAGGTGAATACACAATGTAAATATATATATGCTGTTAAAATGTACAGCTGAACCTTACCAGATTTCGTTAACCAATGTCATCATAAAAAAAAAATTTTTTTTAATAAAAGTTCTTATTTTGCAAACCAGCATACAGACAGGTCAAGTAATTTGTTCAAAAATTGCACAACTAATTAATTTCAGAGCTAGCACTCAAACCTTGTTCTCCTGATTTATTCACTTACTCAAAAGACATTTGTGAATGTCCAACTATGTGATGAGCACCTCAGATCAGCAAATCTCAAACTAAGGTTCAGGGATCACTTTAAAAAGAGTCACAGACTAATCTAAAAATATAACTGCTGCCTCTAGATCTTCCAAGAAAATGATGCAACCCCCGACATGGACTTCCATAATGACTATGTGATGTGTTACATAGGCCCCCACCTCTACCTCTACCAAATCTCTCACTCTCTCTCCTCTACTCACTCTGCTCCAGTACTTCTAGGGTGTTCCTTGAACCATCCAAAAATGCTCCTTCCTAAGGAACTTTGCATATCCAGTTTTTTTCTGTCTAGAATGTTCTCCCACACAGCTGCTTCATTTCTTTCGAATGTCAGCTATTCAGTGGGGTTCCCAAATGACCCTATTCAAAATTGCAATCCCCATATACATACCAACATTCCCTATCCCTTGTCTTTGCTTAATGTTACTTATTTATATATTTATTATATATTTGCTTAGTTGTTTACTATTTATGTCCCCTCCACTCCAGGAGGTAAGCTCCATTTTTCACAGGTTTTATTCACTGCTTTATTCTTAATACTTACAACAGTGTCTGGCACATTGTATGTGTCAGTAAATATTGAATACAAGAAGAATGTGTAAAAATGCAGCTAGTATGTCTTTGGCAAATAGTAAGCAATCAATAAATGGTAGCTACTATAACTTAGAATTTACTAGACTGAAAGTACACAAGCTATTGATCTGGAAGGCATAATCCTCCAAGGCATGCAAAATCTCCTCATTAACTTCTACAGAACATTCTACCTAGTTGCTAAGATATGGCAAAAGCCTGCTTCTTTTATCTCTAGATCACTACTATACATTCAAAATGGGTTCAACAAAGGGTTTTTTTGCTGGAGATCTAAGTTTCTGAACAAAACTGCCTGTATAAAATTTGCAGCAGTTTTGTAACAAATTTTTTAGCAAGGAAAAGAAATTGACAACTTATTTTCACTTGTTATTTATCTCAGTACTTCAGATTGTTATTGATTGCACGCAAGAATGTGCTTTAAAATGCCTCCAACTTATGACAAAGCATAAACATTCCTTTCATTTCCTTTAGTTTTTCTCCCTCTCCCACAGAAAAATGTATCAATGTGCCTGACAACTATTTTGTCAGCATTACAGGTATATTTTTCAACTTTTTGCTTTTCTACTCCCTTCATCCACACATTAAATTATTTTTTCCTTTGGCTTGTAGCGTACTGTTTCCTTTTCTAGATGAAATGTTTTAATTGATAATACTCATGTGTGCAAAAATGTAACTTTATTTTCAATACCTCATATTCAGTTTAAGACCTTATTTTTTCCTGGTGAATGGATAATTACTTTTGTTGAGCACACTGGTGTAGGATGCTGAATAGTGAGTACTTAATATGTGTCAGATATTGTTCTAAGAAAATTAACTCACTAGTTCTCTTAATAGTCTTATGAGGTGCCCATATTACCACCAGATGAAGAAAGTGAGGTGCAGAGAGGTTAAATATCTTCACTAGGATCATACAACTGATAGTAGAGCTGGGATTCAAACATAGGCAGTGTGACTTCAGAGTTGATACTTTTTTTTAACCATTCCACTACAGTTCTCTCTTTTTAAAGTTCCTAGAAAACTTAATCTCTTGAATTCCAGGCTGATTTAATTACTTCTATTTTTGTCAGGTCATTTCTTGTTTAAATTCAGTTCAATATTCTCCCTTCCAATATCATTGCCCCCAACGGTGCATTCCATCAGGACAGTAGTAGAGAAGACACTTTATCATCACCCTTCCAGATCAGGGTGTGTTACTGATGTCCAAATTCCCATTAACCTTTGCCCTTCTGAGGTGTTCCTCACTCAGAGGACACCATCCTTGTTCCCTCTGCCCTGACACGCTGGCCACAGCTTGTTGAGTTTGACATATCTACCAGATATCCAAGTAACAATGTCAAATAGACTGAAACCAAGAAAAGTCTTCTGGGCTGGCCCACACAGAGATGGTCATTGAAGGCATGGGAGCAGATCTGAAATTCTGAATGTTCCAAGACCTGGCAGATCCAAATGCAGTATGTACTCCCTTGGAGAGATCATGTTCTTGAAATTCTCCTGTAGGACATCCTAGTAAAGTGACCTCTGCTCTCAGCTCAGCCACTGCCACTGTAGAGCTCAAGTACATCATGATCATGTCCCTTAAGAGCCAAGGTCTATTATTATTGTTGTTGTTGTCATCATCATTTTGTTTTATTATTGAATTTTTCTTCATTCTTAATTTTTAAAGTGGTTACGTGTTATTGCTCTCTTTAAATTTTTTCTTTTTATTTCCATGACATTCTTTTCCTCCTGTGAGTCAGGATTCTGTAGAGGAAAAGCTTTCCAAACTTTTCCACTAGACTGAAAGCTCTGTAAGAGCAAGGCTTTTATCTTATTCATGGCTGTAGATTCAGAGCCAAACATAATGCCAGGCAGTAAGTGTGGGTCTCAATGCATGTTTAAACAAGTTAAAATGGAATTTCCTCTCCCTCTTCTTATTCAATTGCTTAGAATGTGGTTCCATACTCTGCCTTGAGAGAACCTCAGAACAATATATTTTACTAATTATGTAGATATATTTATTGAATATAATGGCAAAGTACACTATGATTTAAAGAGTGAAGACTTGTTTTCAAATATGTCTCAGTAATGGATAAGCCCATTTCAATAGCATGTTCACAATGCCATGGTTCCCTTTCTCACCCCTGGTGATTGTTCCATATTAGGTAAAACATATGGCAACTGCCCAGTTGAAAGAATATGGATGTGATCGGGAGTAGAATTTCATCTGTTTTAAAGATGTGAGCATTTGAAAAAGGAATTAGTATGTGAAGGTCAATCTACAAAGGTGCAGGAGTACACAGTTCAGTGGAATGGTTAGAGCAGAGATTAAAAAAAAAAAAACCACCAGACCAACAGACAGCATTCCAGATTCTGACTGCCAACTGGACAGATCAAAGGATCTTCTCCATCACCACCACAATGCCACCATCCTTACCACAGTCATGAAAATATCCAACACATAAAAAGTGCCTACCAGCTTTTAGAAACTGAGCCTAAAAGCTTGCATGGATTATTTCATTTAATCCATCATGATAGCCCTGTAAAACTAATACTATTATTATTATCATCAAACTATTACAGATGAAGAAACCAAAGCAGAAAGAAACTACATAACCTGCCTAAGGTCAACATTAAGTAAGGGACACAGTTGGACTTTGAATCTTAACAATTTGATTCCAAGACCTAAATTATTTTTTTAAAAAAACATCGTTAAGTCAAGAGAGGACATTAGTTCAACTCATTTGGAAATTCACATCCCAAAGAAACTTATTCATGACACTCACATATTAGTTTGCTAGAGCTACCATAACAAATTACCACAAACTGGGTGGCTAACAATAGAAATTTATTTCCCCACAGTTCTGAGAGCTAGAAATCTGAAATCAAGGTGAGGGTCTGAAGCCTCTAGGGGAGGATCTTTTCTTGCTTTTTCCAGCTTCCGGTAGACTTAAGTGTTCCTTGATTTGTGGCAGCATAACTCCATTCTCTGCCTCCAAGACCCAAAACTCTTATTCAATTCTTTCTATCAAACTTGTCTGAGCCTCAATTTTCATATTAATTTTCTCTACCAGAGATTAAGTTAAATACATCAAGTCCTTTTCAGCTCCAAAATGCTATTATTCTAAATAAAACATAGCCAAATTAACCCTTCACATATTTAGTAATTACACATCATATAATCTTGATTTCATTAATAATAATTTAGCATAAAAGGTCGTCCTTCACTTAAATGATAATTACTAACATTATTTTAACACAGTATTTCTGGGATCTGGTTGGTACCTCTTTACCCCTCGGAGTGGGTAGAACTTGTATATCGGGAGTGTTTGCAAAGGAGGCACTTGTACTATTTTAAACCGATCCGGCTATAAGATTTAAAGTTAGCTGTGCTCTTGTTCTGAGCACCTTAGCAAGCCTGACAGCTGGTGTCTCCCAAAACTCCTAATTGTGAATGTCCACATAGCATCCAAAATAATGAGAATAACGGCTATCATCAGACCGTCAAAAGCTTCTTCTTGCCCTTAGGACCATGTACAAAATCCTAAACCTACCTACAGAAGTGTTTCACAAAACTATCTGTAGTGACAGACCAATTTTCTAGTCTAGCTTTATTAAGGAGACAGACTAATTTTAATCTCTAATCTGTGTGAATAGATTAGAGATTTAAAAATTTATGGTCATAAAATATAATAAAATAAACTTCTAGAAAAATAAATTTAAAAAGACATACAAACTTGACAGACCTAAAATTACATTTCAATAAATCTAATTAGAACAAACATAACAGGAAAAATTACAGAAACTATATATACTGTTTATTGAAAGAGTGCATGTAGGAGATTAAAATGAAGAATTGCTGACCGTGCTCATAACTTTTGTCATCCACAATCATAAATAACAAAAAGTTATAAAGAAAATAGAAATTCCTGTATTAAATTGCTTTATATATACTTAGAATGAACACCATATATATTAATAGTTGCACTTGTTTTCTGCTTGTTAACTTATCTATGTTAGATTGATGACAATGCTACTCTCAGGGGATAACATTCATCTGTTTTGTTTTATTAACACGCATAACAGAAATCAGTCTTACAAAGGTATATTGACAGGAATGGAAAAAATGAATTATAGTTATATCAGGATATTTGTCTTTACCTTTTATCTAAAGTGAAGCAAGTGATGCTATATGTTGAAAATCCATCTTTAATCCTTTATCAGTAAACAGTTATAATTTATCATGTAAAGTCATAGTTAAATTTATATTATCTTCCAAAAATAAAGGGAATGCTGGATCTACTATTTTTTCATGAATGATTCTTCTTTTGATACAAATTAAAATTCTAAACATTCTAACAAATTTGTAAGGTACTCACAGATGTGCAATTCCAAGATCATCAATTATTCCACTGATACTTTTGTTAAATTATTGAATATGTCATAACAATGTATAGAAACTGTTCTTCTAAACTTCTAATTCTCAATTTACCTTTCAGTTTTATCTGTTATTGAAATATGTTTTGCATGAATGTATCTAGATCATTGAAAATATCTTATATGTCAGATATAGAAACAAATCTATATTGCCCAATTCACAACTTTAAAATATTGGGTAAAACTGATTTCTTACCTTGCAGAAAGACCAAGAGTTTCTTTTGTGGTTCAAACATCCCCAACAAAAAGTTTTTCTATAATCATCATTAACTCGGCATACAAAAACAGTTGCTTATAAAAACAGCCTTCTTATCCTTACAATCATCACGTAATAAAGAGAATAACGTAGTAGAATTTAACACATTAGCCTTAACATAACTCACGATTTTTACTATGTCACTAAGCACAATGTCTAGTTCAGCTGACATTTTTCTCATAACAAGACTTTCTCGATGAAGAAAGTAGTGTGTTAAATTACAAGCTTCTTAATCTGCATATTTATTCCAGAATGCTTTTCTATTATTGCCGTTGCACCATTAGAGAATGCTCTACATAAAAATTAAGGTGCAAACCACACTGATCACATGCTTAAATACTGTGGTAATGTCAAGCAATAATAGTTTCTAAACATTGTTCTTTATTTATCTCACATAGATCACTACAGTTTAAAACTAAAACCACACTTTGAGTAACCTTGGTCTACAAGACTCTACATAATCCATCCCTAACTCAGATCGCTAGTCTTATTCCATGCTACTTTCCCTTTCACTGTCTATACTCTGGTCATATATAAATACCCCATGTATTCTCCCACTTCATGTTCTATACTTCTCCTATCAGAACTTGTCTTCTTAAAACTATTGTCTAATACCTGTGTTCTCTTCTAGAATGTAACTGCCATAGAGACAGAGATCACGTGTGCCTCTTTTTATCATCAAATCCCAAATGCCAGGAACATTGCAGATGTTCAAAATATTCACTGAACAGACTCTCCACAGCCACAAAAAGTGTCTCATATCTTTAGGGAAAAATATAAAATAACAGTTTCAGACTCATTAAGTAGCAAAGTGAATAATTACCCCACACTTTTATAGTATGACTACCTCATTCCAGGAACTATTTAGCCCCTGTGCCTTTTGGAGGCAGAAAATGAAAAGGAATAAAGAGAAAATGGAGTAAGATTGAATGGGAGGAGAGGCAGGAACAAATGAAGAAAGAGGACAAGTGTAAAAGCAGCTAAGTTTTCTGTACTATGCCATTTGCTTTGTCTGGAATAGCCTTCCATCTCTCACTTTTCACCATCATTCTTATCCCACATCCTGCCTGATGAACCTCCATTCATCTTTCAAGACTTACATGATTATCTCCTTCCTTACACACACACACTCACCGCACAGAGAGAGCGAGCGAGCGAGCTGGTGTTAGATACTTCCATCTCTCTACTATATTCATTAAATCCATAGCACTCAGTATTCATCTCTGTTGTAACACATACTCATCTCTGTTGTAATCACATCATTTTTACAAAGTTTTTTACTTGTCTATCTTCCCTAAACCTAGAATGTATCTTCCTTGAGGGCGGGAATTCCTATTCTCCTTCGAAGTTCCAGCACCTTGTTTAGTGCCTGACACAGTATAGATTTTCATGTTTGTTGACATAGTGAATGAATAAGGTTTACGCCTATTTTCTTGGCCATGAGAAGTCAGAAGGGAAGGGTATCAGGGGTATATAACAGGGGAGTAGGTAAGGGGGAAAGAAAAGGACTGAGTATGGAGTGGGGGGATGGAAATTAGGCCAGATAGCAGTAAAAGGATCTCTCAAGGGTGAAGTAAATGAGGACAGATATGCTGAAGAAAATTGATAAGAAAATATAGACAAGAAAAAGGAGGCACAGACATCATTTTGAGTTATTACAAAAATGCTTTAATATTCTACGAAATTTTATCTTTTTATTTGCCTATCTTTTTCTCTTTACTTGAGTATCTTTGTTCTTCTTTTGTTTATTTATTTTTTCAACAATCATTTATTGAGAATCTATAGAACACATCAAACTAGGTTGTGGGAATATGTAGAGAGCTGAGCTGATAAGTAAATAGTTATGATACAGCATGAAAACAGCAAATATAGAAAATTGTATAAAATAGAATAAAGGCAGGGAAGAACATCTAAACCACCCAATTCTGCATATTTACCATGTGGATGCTTTTGGTCCCTCAGTCAAAGGATGGACTCACATTGTGTCAGTCCTATGAGAAGGATTCCCAATGCTATGCCTTGAAATGGTGAAACATTCTGACTTAGAATTTCTTTGTATATTTCTCCGTATTCAAATTTAGACTTTTGCCTTAAACCAGTATTAATAACAACTAAATATATATAAGACTTTTCTACTCTAAGATATCTTCTTAAGATAACCAGATACATAAATAATTTTGCACATTTTGTAGATTATTTTTTCATTCCCACTTTTCTGTAGCAAACAAATTCTTCCCTAATTTATCTCTAATGTAATAGAGAGGTACTGACTTCTGATTTGTTAACTTTGATGACATTTGCCTTGAATTTCAAACTTATTTCATAATAGCCTAATGGAATATATCTACTGTAATCTGATTTACTAGCATAAATATTTGCATTAGAACCATTCTTGTAGAACTTTAAATTTTGCTATCTGAGGTCTTCAGCTAGGTATGTGATTTTTAAAATTGGTAATCTGATAATTAATATATCATCATTATAATTTATAAAATCTATTCCTTTAAAATTATTTAGTGCCTACAAGACAATAAATGTTTAAGTAAATAAATGTAAAAATAAATAAACATTTATCTAAGCTCATCTTTATATAAATAATATAAATGTTTATATAAGTTTAATTTTATAAGAAAAGTTTAGTTTTAAAAAAATTACACCTCAATTACATTCTGGTTTCTAAATAGCATGGTAACATGATGTAGAAGTAGAAACTGAGTATACTGTATATTGAATTTTCAATTAATTATTGATACTACTTGCTATGTTTTCATAAGTCAAAGAGACTGTGAGGAGGGTTGGTAGAGTAGAGAAAGTCCCTTTCCATAAGAATTCTAACTAGAACTCAGTCTAGAAGCTGTGATGAAAAATATAAAATCCTGGTTAAACAATTAAGAGGGTTTCTAAAAGATATAATGAGTAGTAACACATGAGTGAGAGGTATTAATCACACAGAGGTGGTGGGGAAAAAAAAGGTGATAGTTGTTCTCACATTTGATTGGTTGGAGTTGGCCAGGAGAAAAGACAGTAAGTAGAAAAAGTAGAAAGAAGCCCTATGCAGAAAGGAAATCTCCTGATATCCTTCCCCTAGGTACTTAGAGAACAGTAGCAGACTTGGTTCTTGCTTTGGTGCTAAAAGAACATCTCTTTTCCAGGGTGAGTGTCAACTCTGGTCAAAAGGTGGTATAATGAAATTACAACAATTAAGAGCCATTAGTTCAGTTAAAGGGAACAAAAGGGAACCGTTGAAATGCAAAGAGGAAATCCCAATCTGTATCTAGATTTATATTTAATCTCAGTCTTACTTAAAAATAGTTTTTCATTTTTTGCATCTATTTATATAATTGATTAGTATTCATATGATGATTAAATAAAAATATATTTTTGCAGATAAATGCAAAATCACATTTTAATCTAAATCTCCATTATAAACACATGGAGAGAAAGTTTACCCTGCAATTGTCACCATCCCATGTAGTTGAATTAGAAGCCCTAAAGCCATAGTTCTCAAACCCTTTTTAACTCAAGTTCTCTTTATAAACATGCGCTCCCATGTTTAAAACTAAAATATCTTTTGCTCTTTTGTGCAAGTAAATACTAAAGGGGATTTTAATTTGTATCCACACCACTAAATAAGATTTTTATTGAGTTTTCTTTTCTACAGTTTATATTATGAAATTTTACATCACCTCCCACCTTTATTTAATTTGATACCACGGTCACCACCACCACCACCCTTGGGCACATCATTCCACCTTGAGATTCACAGTCTTAAAGGAATCAGTTAGTCTTTCTTCAGTAGCATTATGTGGCCAATAACAAATTGAGATGAAGTAAACAGCTGAGTTACATCATCATCTCACATGTCTATACTGGTAAACACTCAATTTGATAAGTATTAAAACTATATATATGTATATGTATGTATGTGTGTGTGTATATACATACATATACATATATTCATATATATGTAGAAAATATTTTGCCATATTTGGTTTTATAAAGTACAATAGTCTGACTATTTACTCTAGAGAAAATAAAGTGTTATGAAGAAAGGAAAAAGCAAGGGTCTGAGATTTCCATTTAGGTCAAAGTAGCAGTTTAAAGAGCAGTTGCTATTCAGCAAGGTAGGGAGAGGGGTTATCAGGGCAGGTCTTAGTTTGGCTAAATCAGAAAGCAAAGACATGTAATTTTTTTAAAGGCTAAAAGTTGTGCTACTTCATAAAAATCACCTGACTAAGCAATCCTGAAGGTTGCTAAATCTATATACTGGTATAAGCTAACACAAAATACATAGCAAAGTTTAAAAAAAGAAGAAAATGTATATTTTAGTTCAAGATATCCAGCTGACTTTAGCTCGATAGGCTTCCTAAAATAAGCTGACAGATTTCCAACATCTTCATGTCTTAGTTAAGTGCCCTTTGTTAACAAATGATAGAAATTAACATAATTTTAAAAATTTAATCAAAGTCAACAATTATTTAAAGGAATTCTATGGCCAAGGTATGCACAAGAATGGTAAAAGCTACAAAGATAGATATTTCTAAGGGAAGGTGCCTTAAGGAAGGTCTAGTCTAGTCACAGAGTATATATGTATATACATGAAAACTACTGGGTAAAGCAAAGTGTAATTGGTTTTAAGTGAGAAATAGTCAAAGCACTAAAGGAAATCAAAGGACAAAGGCAATAGATTAACTGAGAGACTAGGGACATTTTCATGGAGGATCAAGTGTTTGACCTGGATTTTAAAGCAAATAAATTGGTTTTTAAAGGTCAGAAAGGGATATTCTAGATGGATGGTACATCAGAAGCAAATGTTTCCTCCCTGTCCAAAGAATGAAAATCTAGTTTAGACGCTTAAGGCAGACAAGTAAGAGATAAGGATGCACAGGGAAGTGAAGCCCATAGCTTTGAAAATCGTAACAATTCTGGACTTTATGTTGACGACAACAGGAAACTACTAAAGGTTTTTAAGCACAAGAGTCACTCAGTTAGAGAAAAACTTCAAAATGCTTTTTGTTCTTTTGTGCAAGTAAATACTAAATATATTATTGACATGCTTTCATAAAAAGGCCCATCTATACAGTGCTGGTGAAACCAGAATGTTAAAAAGAAGCTGTGAATCCTCTCAAATTTGACAAGCTGACTGTGAGTAATAATCACCTACTGAGCTTGGCTGAATACCTGTCAGGGTTGCCAGATCACAGAACATAATGCAGAAACTAATCATAACATTCTCAGAAACAATAGAAAACCAATGAAGGTTCGCACTTACAAAATAAGATGTGAAAAAGAGGAGTGTTTTCCGATGTTAAAACTTAGCATCTTCAAAAATCTAGGCAAATGAATATGTACAGTCAGGAGCACTCAAAACAAATCTATCAAATGTCTAGGACTCTTCTGGATCACTAGCTTAAAATATAACAAATTAAAAGATTAAATGTCATTTTAGAAAAAGTATTTTTTCATTGCATTAAACATCTCAAACATGGGGAAAATGGAAAAAAGCTAGATCAGGGACTGTGATGAAAATAATGCTACATATTCAACAAACTATATTTTATTTTATTTTATTCTAAAGACACAGCAAGAATACATTTCTTAAGTCCCCTTGTTTTGGAAGAGCCCTTGACTGAGTTGTAGCCAGTAGAATATGGTTAGAAGTGATATTCAACAGTCCTAGGTCTGGTTCTTGAAACCTCCATGCTCTCTTTCCCTACATGCTGCCCAGATGCAAAAACAACCAGTGGGATGCTCTGAGGCCTTTGAAGATTAAAAAACAGAACACAACAAAAGCCACATGATGGAAGGAGAGCAGATTTCTGAATGACTATGTGGAGGAGGGGCCCTCTTCCTACCTGCCAATGACCCTCATTGGATTATGACGTGAACTAGAAATAAAAGCTACTGAGATTTGGAATTGTTTGTTATAGTAGTTAGCACATCCTAAGATAGACTCCCAAAACTTGATTTATATTTAAAAATCAAAAGTTATACAACATACATTCTAACCCTCCTTTCCAAGCTATAAATATACCAAAATATTATGCTATAAATATAATCAAATTTCCAAGATACTAAAAAGTTGAAGAGAAATGATTTAAGGGAAAGGGATAGAATCACTCGCTAATTTTGAAATAAGGTGGTCTAGTAGTTCATGAAGGATTTAGTTATTCCATGGTAATTTATTCTAGTGGGCATTGTCCAGTGAAGATCAGACATAGTTTGGAGAGGAGACGAAAAGACCCTAAACAGTAAATAACTAGACCAAATATTCTCCAACTTTGTTTAAAAAAATCTTATTTGTAAGAGTCCTGGTATAAGAGTTCTGATTTTTTCTTGTGCTTTCATATAAGTTTATTTTTCTATTTTTCCCAGGATATTTTTTACTTCTTCTAATATAGCTGTATTTGTGAGCTGGCATTTTCTTATTATCTATTTAATGTATTTTTCTTTTTTTGATAATTTTTTTTATCTTATGTGGTATTTTTTGTACTAAATTTTCTTTTTTTGGTACTTTTTATTGTTCTAAGCATTAGTTCTCATAACTGCTTATGAATCTAAGATGACTCTAATATCCAAATATGTTTCTTCTGTGAGATACACTTTCTTTCAATAGTATAAGTTTTTAAAGTGAATATTCAGTGAGAATAGACTGACCAAGCAAAACATAGGGATCAGAAAAACGGATAAGAAATCAATGTATATATATGTATATATATATCATAAATCAATGTATATATGTGTGTGTGTGCGTGTGTGTGTGTATGCATATATATATACATACACACACACACGCACACACACACACACACACATATATACATTGATTCAGACCTGGGGCTGGGAGAGAGCTGTTCAGATAATATACAATCCATTCATAGACTGCTGGATATGGGCCAGAAGGGAGTATGAAATAATTCAGTTTATCTTTAAAAAATCACTTGGAAAGAGACATTAAGGATCTTTCAGTGCTCAGATGATTAGATATTAAAGGAGGTG
>NW_024349519.1:4103614-4104703 GCF_902729225.1 Pteropus medius | reverse complement strand
TATTTTGCTTTATTTAATACTCATGGTTATTTTATCTTCTCAGTAAATAAGGGAAATGGATGCCTTCCCATTCTTCTGTTTACCATCTGATCTTAAACAACCATGGAACACTAATAAAGAAATGAAACACATGTAATGTGTTTCTTAACAATTTCCATTCTAGTCTTCATCTTCTGTGACCATTTAATTGTACTGGTGACTGACAAGACATATGGGAATTGAAAGTAATATACTTGAAAGTAAATGGAGATTACAATTCTCTTTCCAATAATTTGAAACTTATTCTGAAGCTTCTCCAAAATATAAATGCAGAGCCCAAGGTCAGACAACGCTTTACTGAGAATCAGCCATTAGAATGCAGAACGGTTGCCTCAAAGACTCTGCTGTCTGCATTTTGTGGAAACAGATGCAGAAAGTGCGGAAAATATTATAAAATAACCACTACCAGTACATGGTAATTTGTGCTAATTATATGAATGAAATTGTTGGCTCATTGTACTCTTTAAATGACTTCACTCATCAATCCTTGCAATTTGCTTCAACAGGATACAAATACAGTTGGGCTGAAAGATGCCTAGTGGCAAAGTAACCTAAAAGCTTCCCAAATACCTTTAATTCATATTCACAACTACCACTTTCTAAAATGTAATATTTCATCACCTACTATATTTAAATTCCTAAAATCTGCATTATATTTTTCAAGTATGTTTAAATCAAAGTTAAAGTATTAGAAAAGCCTACATAATTTAACAAGTAGCATGTATTAGAGATAGCTGACTCAGCAGATGATAGGCAATCACAGGCCAACTGCAAATAATTGCAGGTTTCAAATTATGAAGATGAAGAAGCAGAGAAATAAATTAAAATTTTACAAAGAAATAGACAAGGGAAATCAAATGAGGTAAAGAAAAAGTATAAAGAAAAGAAAGTTGAAAATAGAAAAACAACCTGAATAGTAAGTGAAATATAAAATCAAGTAAATGAAATAAGTTCAAGATCTAACTAAGCTTACAAGAAATTGTTATTAATGAACCATCATACTAGACCCACATTTTTAAAAATGAAAATTATTGTAACAGTGGTGGGGGT
>NW_024349519.1:3957043-4101919 GCF_902729225.1 Pteropus medius | reverse complement strand
TTTTATGGTCCTGGTCACTCTACCCAAAACACCTTTTAAGTGATAAATTTCCTTTTAAGTGTGGCTTGTAAAAATGGAACCATCATAGTAAAAATTTATTTAGGCAGAAAGCATTAATGGTGTGTTGGTAGTGGTAGAAATTTAACAAGAAATATATTTACAATTAAATGTGATAATGCCCTGTTGTTTTATCCTAAGGTACAGATCCTCTCTGTTGCATTGGTCTCACATTTTAAGCAAAGAGAAAAGGACACGCTTGTTATCAAACTGGTTTGTTAATGAGCCTCTCTTTTTCCATCTGGAAAGTATCCATTAAATCTGAAGATTATATCAACTCCAAAGCTTGAAAATATGTTTTGAAGAGTTTCATAAAGTCATAAACATTTCTATTGTACTTTACATTAATCTATTATAGTTTGTATTAATTGCTTGAGCTGCCTGTAGCCTCACTACCTTAGGCTAATTTGACATACATACATGTATTGCATGTGCACAACCATGAGTGTGTAGATTTTCTGGCCAATCAGAAAAACCTCAGAATCCTAGTTTTCCTCTTTTCATAGGTGTACAGGCAAAGTACATTTAAAACTACCTCTAAACAATTCATAAACAAACACATCATGAAGCCTCATTCTTTCTCACTTGCTCACTAATGATTTTATGTCAGATGGCTAAATGAATTATCTACCTTTAATTTCCAAAAGCAGCCTTTCTACGAATAGCCTTTGTAAGATAGCATACAGAAGAGATCAACAATACTCCTCTTATGACAGACCCTATGAACAGTCATTCATGTTTCCCTTTCCCCTCTGCAGGCAGTCCCTAATTCCCAGTGTAGGATCTGTTAAGATGCCATGTATAATCTTTACCTTCCTTATTGAAGGCAAGAGCATATGACCCTAAGGGAACCTGACAAAGATAGTCAACGTGCTGAGTGAAAAGATAGAAAGAGCTTGAGTTCTTGATGATACTGCTTGGCCAATGAATTAATCAGATTTCAGTCACCCTACTGCCACATCTCTTCCAACACAAGAAAATAAATGCTTTGTGTAAGACACTTTTTTGTAGGCACAAACTTACCTTCCTATAATAATTTTTAACCTTTCTAAGCCTCAGTTTTCTAAGCAACAGAAAAAGGAAATACAGAAATATAGTCTTTGCAGATGATCGTTAAAATGACAGGTGAGTGACTTCGGGTCCTAATTCCAATGTGCATGTGTTGGTGTGTGGGGATGTTCCCCACACCAAGAAGCAGTTCTCAGAACACCAGCTGGGTGTCCTACAATTCAACTCAATTCTGACACGATCTACCCAGAGATAGCATCAGATTCCACAGGTTCAGGGTTCAGTCCTATAAGACCGTCCTCCCCCAACTCACTTTAGACACCTGTCATAAGTGCAGGTTACTACCTGTATTTTTGACCGACTGGCTATAAATTAGAAATTCCCAAGACCTCCTCCTCTTGGTTCAATTAATTTGCTAGAGCAACTCACAGAACTGAGAACATTTTACTGACTAGGTTACCTGTTTATTTTAAAAGGCTATAACTCAGGAACAGCCAGATGGAAGAGATACATAGGGCAAGGTATGGTGAAAGGGAACAGAGCTTCCATGCTCCATCCAGGAGTGCCACTCTCCCAGCACCTCCATGTATGTGTTCACCAATCTGGAAGCTCTCCAAATCTCATAGCTTTTGGGTTTCTATAGAGGCTCATTACATAGGCATGACTGATTAACCCATTGGCCGTTGGTGATTGATGCCCATCTCCCATTCTCAGAGGTTGTGGGGTGGGAATGAAAATTCCAACCCTCTAATCCCATGGTTGGCTCCACTAGCAACCAGCTCCACCCTTAGGTGCTCTACAAAAGTCACATTAATATAACAAAAGACCTTCATCACTCTCAACACTTAGAAAATTCCAAGGATTTTAGGAGTTCTATGCCAACAAGAAGGACAACGACCAAATATACAGTTCTAATTGTAAATCACAATAACACGTGTGGTCATTAGGATGGGCCTTAATCCAATATGACTGTACCCTTGTAAAAAGGGGAAATTTAGACCCAGAGACACAGCTCACAGGAAAAAAACACCAGATGATTATAAAGGTAGAGATTAGGGTGATGCTTCTACAAGCCAAGGAACACCAAAGACGGCCAGCAAACCACAAAAAGCTAGGCAAAGGCCCTAGAAAAACAGCCCTCAAAAGAAATATCTGCTAATACCTTGATGTTGAATTTTTAATGTCCAGAATCGTGAGACAATAAATTTCTGTTAAGACATTCAGTTTGTCGTAGTTTATTATAGCAGACCTAGCAAATTAATACATAATTCAATGTTAAAAATAAATCCAGTCTACGGCCATACCACCCTGAACAATCCCGATCACGTCTGATCTCGGAAGCTAAGCAGGGTCAGGCCTGGTTAGTACCTGGATGAGAGATCACCTAGGAAGACCAGGTGCTGTAGATGTAAAAAATAAGGGATTGTAAACTGACAAGGTCCTTGCAATCTGTGAGGTCAACCAAGGGTTGCCTCACCTAAAAAATGAAATAAAATAAAAATAAACCCAAATTCCAAGGGAAACCAAACAAAAACAAAAACGAATTATACATTTTTCACAGTTATACATTCATAAGCCGGTGTTTATTTTCATGGATAATTGAAATGATTCTCAAAATAGTATTTACACATGAATTAACCGTAGGTCAGAAACTCAAGAACTTCTTACAAGAGGAATATTCTACAGAGAAAGAAAAGGGAATAACTTGAAGGGTATTATTTTAAAAGAGTGTAGGGAGAATTTTTTAATACACAAATGGAATAGAACAATAAAGAGGGTTAAGAGACAAGAGTACTTTCTTAATAAAATGATGAAGTCACAAATGCAGAAATAGAAAAAATAATGAGATGTGAGAAGAGAATCCATTTGGACATATCTTTTAAATTTTAATTCTTTACAGAGAATTATAAATTGTTATACTTGCATATTTAATCAGTACTTTTTAAGTCTTTCAATTCCTAAAATTTCTTACTAAAGAATTGTCAGTAAAAAGATGTGGAAGATGTTTTGTATTGAATTTGAATATATTCACTTAATTACAATCTTCATTTAACAAAGGTTTCCTAATGTAGTCTCATCTAAAATTAATAGGTATATACTCAGTGAATCCAAATGTTTAATGAGCTACAAGGTTTATTAACATTCCCATTTTATTTATTTTTAGCTTTATTAAAACTCAGTGATTGCCCACAGGCCTGCAATGAACATAATACATAATAAAAAGGCAAAATTAAATTTAAATTCTTATGTAGCAGAATTTCCTACAAGCAAATGAATACCAACATGGCTACATTATTTCAGAACTGCCAGATTTAAAATTGAAAATTACAGTTTTTATTTGCTTTTAATTAGTCTTGTATTTATAGATAGAATGCAAGCAAGTACAAAAGTTATCAGCAGATCTATAAAATACTTTACATAAAATTGGTATCATTTCTGCAGCTCAGGGGTAGTTCTACTGCTCAGATAAATACCTCCCTCATCTACTGACTGATGGCAGAAATTATTAAAGCGATTAACCCTGTAAAAATATTAATATTCTTTTAAAAAGTAACACTAAAGCTATTCTCAGTGAAAACATTTGAGATCTCAACCTAAGTGTAAATTTTTATAGCTAGCAGGTAGGGACTTGGGGAGGAGTAAAGGAAGGAAGCATCTAAGATGGAGGCTTGAAGCACTAAAACCATCATTTGTCAGTTTCCTTATTTTATTTATATCTATTCAGGATTCTATATCTCCAAAAGAATTTCTTCTCATGTAAACCATGATATGGAAGCCAGTGATCCAGAAACTGGATAGAGTGTCTATTATACACGAGAAACTGAGCTAGGTTTTATGAGAGATACAAATATGAGAAAGACATAGGAGCCAAGTCCTCAGAAGCTCACAATCTGGGATAAAATAAGTTTAAAATTCTCTAACTATACAGGCAGTATAGTATGATGGGTAAGAACACAGACCTAAGAGTTATACTGTTTTGAATTGTGGCTCCAACTTACAAGTCATGTAACCTCTCTGTGCTTTAGTTCCTAAATTGTGCAAGGGGAATGGGTTGTTATAAAGATTAATTGAGTTAATATATGTAAAGCACTTAGGAAAGAATAAGCAATAAATATGAGCTAAGGGTCATTTGTGGAAACTAAAAACAAAGTGTTAATGGAATTCACGGGAGGGCATGATAGTATCGTTGGAAAAATCCAGAATGAATTTTCTTAAGATAGCATAAAGCAGACAATATTAGTGACTTCCCTCTCTCATAATATGCAAAAAAACTTTCTCCACTTTACAGATAGTACTTCTCCCATTCTGCTGCCTGACAGGTTCACTTCACATGTGGGTAGTACCATAACTTACTCTTCTCCTTTTGTTTGCTCTTTCTCCTTGGTCACAATGAGAACCTGCACTAAAACTGTCATTTTATAACAAAAACATGTCAACATTCTACACTCAGTCTTTGCAAAAAATGTCAGGATGAATTTTTATGATACAGGTGTCATGAATATCCTTTCACATTCATTTATTTTTAATATACGAAGAAGTAAGCTCTTGTCTGCTAAGGGAATAGAGAGCATGAGATGAATTTGGTTCATATCATGGTATTGATTTTTTTAGGATGGCATGGAAATTGGTGTAGTTAGGACTCAACTAAATAATCTAGAACAAATCAAAAATAATTTATCATGCTTACACAAAGTAAAATAGAAATGCCCTTTCAAATATTTACACATAATCTATAACATACTTAAAAATAAGTCTTAAAAGCTATACTATATAAACTTTTAAAATATGAACTCTCTCAATTTTCCTTTAACTTAGAGAAGTAGGTAACGTGTTCTTACATAGAAGACAAACATTAAACAAACAAAATATACCCTACCTAAAGTACCTCTCTCAAGACTAACACAATAGTTTAATTTTCTTTATAATCTTCATCACTATATGAAATCATCTTTCTTTTTTGTCCTATGATTGTTGTCGGTCTCCTCTCATTCCAGCCTCAGCTTTTAGAAGAGTGCATGACATCGTAGACACCAAATAACTGTTGAATGAATGAATGAATGAAAAAAGCTACAGAATAAGAGAGTGTTTATTAAGGAGATGTGACATTTTCTAAAAGATCAAAACAGGCTTCTCTGTGGAAATCATATTTGGGCAGAGTGATGAATAGGAGTTAGCTGCTTCATAAGGACTAATGTGAGTTAATTTGAATAAATAGGAAAGAGTATTTGAAGCAAAGAAAATAGAAATTATTAAAGCCTTGAGGTAGAAAAGAATATAGCACATTTTAGAAATTCATAGGTCAAGGTGGCTAGGGCCCAAAACATGAAGAGGAAGCTACATCAAAGTGAATCCAGTGAAGCAAGCAATGGCCAGATCATATAGGGTATCAAGGCCAGGTTACTCATTTTGACCTTATCAGGGTTTTCAGGAAAGTGAATGATCATGTTTGTCTTTTAAAATTTTCTCTCTGGATCCTGACTACGTATTAGAAGCAGACGAGAGTGGACAGGATGATGAGTTAGGGGTTAACACAGCAGTCTAGATGAGAGATAGGGGTAGCTCAGAGAAGGAAACTAGCTATGAAGAAATAGACAGATTCAAAGTTGTATAAGTAGTTAAAAAAAAGACTGTGATTATATGTGAAGGAGTATATGTGAAGGAGTGCAGGATGAGGACAAGGTTTCTGGCTCATGCTGTTGGATGAATAGGGTATCATTCTCTTCCAATAAGGAATTGGAAGAGAATTGGGTAGGATGAGTAAAAGAATTTAGTTTTGACCATGTTGAGTTGAGGTTCCAATGACACATCCACAAGCAGATGCTGAGTAGGCAGGGTCACAGATGAGTCTGAATCTTGGCAGAGAGCCCTGGGCCAGAGACACAGTGTTAGGAATCATATACCTAGAGATGGTCATTGATGAAAGTGTTTAGAGAGAAGAGAAAAAGGTCTTGGATTATGTCTTGAGAAACTAAAGCACTTGGATGCACCCTTAATTTCTTTACAGTCTAGAGGGTTTTTTATTTTTCTGAACATAAACTCTCCATTGCCCAATTTTAAAAAATTAAACATACAATGAAAAACATCAAATCTTCTGATTTTTATTCTTAACATTCAGATCCTAAATTTCACTTAATGGGTATTGTAAAATTTAATTTGTTTCAGATGTCTATCAATGATAAACTCATGGCAATTAAACCATTTGGCACTTTTCTGTATATTTGTCGATTCCAAGTAAGTTTTCAATAAATATTCCTCACACAAGAAATCAACTTGCTTTTCGGTATTCATGTTTCCTATATATATATTTACATACAAACCCAAACCCAAGAAAAGTTATTGTCACCAAAGTGAATTCTCATTTCCTTCTCAACTTTCAACTACTCTTTCATTTTCTGATATGCCTGTGGATTATTGAGAACTTCATGATTGAAGAGAGGCAAGAAACAAGAGCAAGAAACTTAATGCCATGACTAATTTACAAAACTAACTTCAGGTCATAAGAGTGTGAAAACACATCGGGAGGCAGTATCACATACAGAGTTTTCTTTCTAGAAACTACTTTTGAAATGGGCAATATTAGGGAATGTTTATAGAATTCAATTTCCACTTAATTCAGAGAAAAAAATTACAAATTTTAAGATGCCTTTTTATTATTTACAAACAAAATCTTATTTCTAACCAACCCCATCTTTGAAGAGTCTTGCATCTTAAAATTTATTTATTGTTCCCTTCCATCATCCTTGATTTAAAAACCGATCATAAAGTTATAACATAAGCACTCTAACCTCTATTGCCCTTACTATTTACATATTTAACAGTGTTAATCAAATGGAATTATAGAAATTTTGAAACTATAAGCCTCTTTGGAAGTCATTTAGTCCAATTTTATTTTCATAGGTGGAGAATCAGAAGCTCAAAGACATTAACTGACTTCCCCCAAAACACACACTAATATGCCAAAGTATATAATTTAGTTTTACTTTTCTTTGGTTCGAACCAATATATTACCTGTTATATGTAATAATTTGTCTTTTCATATTTTAGAGGGAAAAATTGTGTCAAGCTAGATACAGTCTATCATCATACATAAGCTACTATACATAAGCTTCTCCACTATACATAAGCTTCAATTTAATAGTAGATGTAAGTTAACTTCCCAATTATCTTTCAAAAGTTACTGGCATCCCATATTATATAATACGACTCTTATGAAAGAATATCAGTGCACTTCAGTTTGAGCTTTCCTTCTCTATGTTGCATTATGAGGTCTATTTAGAATATCCCTTTACCCTATACAGTAGTCCCCACTTATCCACGGGGAATACATTCCAAGACCCCCAGTGGACACTTGAAACCGCAAATGGTACCGAATCTTATGTATACTGTTTTTTCCTGTATACATATATACCTAAGATAAAGTTTAATTTATAAATTAGGAACAGTAGAAGATTAACAATAGCTAATAATAAAAAAGAACAATTATAATAATACACTATAATAAAAGTTATGCAAATGTGGTCTCTCAAAATATCTTATTGTAGTGTACTTACCATTTCATTTAAAGGAAGCACTTTATGACTTTTCTTTGGCATATCTGAATTGCCAACATCACTACTCTTGCACTTTTGGAATAGAAACATTTTATCTTTTGACTAAATCTGTTGGAAGGTAATGAACTTGGTGGGTTTTAAGTAGTTATAAAGTTAATATAATCAGGTCTACTCACTAGAGCCTAGGTTAGCTTGTACTTTGTACATTGACAAAGTGAAATACAAGTAAGAGGGGGAGAAAGCAAGGAGGAAACAAGAGCTTCCCTTTCACCCCTATAGCCCTCCTCTTACCATCAGCCTGTGAAAAGTCTGGAACTCCTTTGAGATGCTCTGCTTGCTGCCTGTATCATGACAACTTGACAAATTCCCTTTGCAAAAGCCTTTATTGTACCCTAAATACACAGCACCATTAGAAAGCCTAAGCCATTCCTTACACATTAAGAACATAATATTTCATATTAAATTAGTAGCCTTCACCAAGAGCTACATGATGAAGGCTACCAATGGCAGTTACATACAAAATACAGGTTAGCAGTTAAAAGTTACATATACAACATAGGTAAGTGGTTAAAGTAGTTAACAGGCTCTGGAGTCACAGGAACTTGCATTTAGATCCCAGCTCCCACACACCAGCTGCCTGACCCTTGGAACATTATCTAATTTCTCTAAGCCTTGGAGTTTTCCTCTGTAAAAGCAGAATAATGGTAATTATTTCATATAACTACTGTGTGAATTAAATATACGCTTGATGTGCCTGGCACATCGTGGACCTTCAAGAGTAGTTAGCAGTGGCGGTAGTACTAGCAAGGGTACACATGGCTTAAATATCTCAAGCACCAATTAAAAGCACAAACATATCTGCTAATGTACATTCAGCGATTTTATACTGGACCATAGTGTTTCCACCCACTCGCCACTACAAGATCTAAGTAAGAGTAAACAGATAAAAGTGAACCACAACCTGTCTTTTTTTTGCAAGAGTTTTCTAATTAGCACATTAACTAATTCACTCCTTACAAACGTGCAATTCATAAACACAAAATGTTACCTCGGACATTGATAACTTAAGTGAATTTATAAATGTAAATGAATTACAAACTCATTGTAATTAAGCATAATTAAGAATTGCACACAGTAATGGATTTGTGTTTACTTCATGCTGGACTTTTTTTAATTTAATGAATTTATTATTCTAACAGGAAGACTATGTTAGGGCATTAATTAAAATCTGCAGTATTTTGGATCAATACCTAATTTTCATTAAATGGACTCAGTATAGTCAAAGTGAATATTAGAAATAATAGTTCACTCCCCAAGTATTTTAAAATCTAAGTCTTCTGAACATATTTTTAGCAATATACATTTTTTACTTTTCAGATGTAGTGGATCTTAAGAAAGTAATATTGAAATTTGTTTTCAATATTATTTCAATTGGTAGATCCCATTGAAACTGTAGATCCCATTGAAACTGTGCTTTGCACATAAAAAGGGCTCAGAATTGTTATTATAAACTGATTCAACTGCAAATCTATTTGCAAATTTGAGAACTTCTTTACTTCAAAACAATAATAACAGATAGAACAAACCTGAGGAGGAGCTTAAACAATAAACTATTTAGTCTAAAAAAGAAATCAGTTCTATATCTAAGATGTTTTCTACATGAGGATAAACAAAAATACTCAGTTAATTAAACAACTCACTCATTTAGAACACCCAAACTACAAGTAGTACTAAAGAATATTAAAACTTTATCCATGTGTTAAAAAATAATTCCTAATTCGCATTTGAATGAGACTGTGTTTAAAATGTTTTCTTTTTCTTAATAAACAAATTTTTAAAGAAAAAAATAGTTCAAAGAAAACCCTAATTATCTCATTTCTGGCAATCATTCATTGTATACTAATTCCTGTTATTCTCTTTCTATGGATAGTCTAATGGACCTCACTAAAATCTGAGTGTAAATATGGCCTTGACTGTAAGTGATAGTCTTACATTCTTTCTTTTACATCACTTTTATATGTAAAGGAATAGGAGTAGAAGGAGATGTTTAAAAAAATAAAACCCCGTCTTGCTATACTCCAAATAATCAGAAGAACTACAGCGCCATCTTGTGGAAGAAAGCATCTAATTAGTAAAATGCTTTGATTCATTAGAAATGTGATTGAATTTCTTGGCCACCAACTCTAGTTTCTTTTAATGACATGTTAAATGATATTTTAAAACGCTTTGATCTACAATGTCTGTCAACAGCAAAGGAAGATAGCCTAAAGGACTAAAACATATATAATACAGAAACCGTATGATCTTTGTATGTTATAAAGAAAAATACAAAGTTAATGTCTTTGTTAGAGGTTGCCTCAGAACAAAAGAAGGCATCCGAAAAGTGGGTGAGGAATGAGAAAGGAATAAAGCTGGAGGTATTGTCTTTTCTTTCCTTCTTTTAAAATTTAAAAGAAATAAGGAAACCTTTAACATGACGGCAGCAAAGTTTCTGAAAACTTATTAAGGAAGCATTTCCTTTAATATCCATAACCAGAAAGAAAAGAATAAGTCAAGAAGGTGGGATGGGAAAAAAGGGATGGTTGGGTGAGATCACGGTAGCACATATCTTTTCATTCTTCTACTTAGTGCAATTTACCAAGCTGGGTTGAGAGGCTACAATATGCCAAGCATTTGCTAAGCATGGGGAGTAAAAAAAAAAATGAATAATACACATAGTTCCTTCCTCAAGACAGTTAAAAAGGCTTGTGAAGTACATAAATCATTTCAAGGTGGAGGAAATGCCCAGAAATCCAGTCTGTAAGTTCTAGCTATCTGCAGGACACTGATCAGAACCTTGAAGAGTAAGAGAAAGGAGAGATTTTTCACTCATTTTCCCAAATGAGTAAGTAGAACAAAATGGTGAAACCTGGGGTGAACCCTATTCTCCATCATACTTTACAAAGTATTTTTCAGACTACTGTGTATTCCATAAACTCCTCCCCCCCAAAAAAAGCATAGAGTACAGAATTCCCTTTTGTAGAATTAAACATCTTCTCCTTCTTCGTGCTCCCATAACAATTTATTCATAACTTAATCTGAAACTTAACTCCGTATGAATAGTTATTATTTATCTGCCTACTTCTAAGAGTGCAAGCTCTTCAAAAATCAAGACTATCATATTCATCCTTGTATACTTAAACCAACCAGTTCATATTCAGCACTCAACACATGTTTGTTGAATGGAATCAATTATATTTTACAATAGTATTTGTGTTTAGCCACAATGATAAGCTCCTGGGTAAAAATTGTGCAAGTATTCCTTAAGACATCCAGACCAGCACTAAAAAATATTGGTGCTGATTTCTTTCGAAGGTTTTATTCACCAAACTCTTATTTAGGGTTTTTTTACCGAATCTTTTTTTTTCCTTTTTGAATCTATTTTTAAAACTCCATCTCCTGAACAAACAAGAGCAGTAGGTAAAATAATAATAATAATAATAATAATAATAATAATAATAATAATAATAATATAATTCTAATAATAGTTTCTATATCTATGTTTTTAATTTGGGGTGGAGGATTTGGTTATGATTTTTTTTCCTAAAGTGTTCTTTCTTTACACAAATAAAATCTAAAGTAGCTCATTTACCTGCTAGAGAACTAAAAAGAAAGGGCAAAAAAATCAATATTGTCCAAAAAGATGACAAATCTCTCAGTGTAGTATATTTGCTCTCACTTCCCTCCTCCTCATCCCTGTTCTCTTTCAACTCTCAGTTTCCACTTACCCCTCCACCTGGATTTTATTCTTTACCTAAAATATGAACATCTGATTACAGAAGAGTTAGCAGCAACCACAGAGAGAGAATTTGTTGTAAATCATTAACAAAGAGCAATTCGGGCTCCAATTTCTCTTTTATTTGACCAACTTTTATTTGATTTGGCTACATTTAGGTGCTCACTTCAAAATATTCACATCAGTGTGCTTGACTGAAAAAAAAAAAACTCTCTTTTAACCAACAAATGGAAGTAAAGCTGTGAGAAACTACTGTTAGACAAGAAGTTCAACATCCTTCACTTGCTGTGTGCCTGGATGCTAAAATTAGGAAAGCTCACAGTATGACTGCGACATATGTATGCAGACCAAGAACCTAATTCCCAGCAACTCATGTTTAAGTGAAGGCCAATAGTTTTACAAGCTGGTTTGCAAAAATGAAATGCTTCAGCAGCCATTAAATAAGAGGAAAAAATCTTGATGCAAAATAACAATTCTTTTAGCTTTTTATAGGTCACGGACTTAAGCATTGCCTATAAAATGCAATGTTGAAGTGAAGAAAAGTCATAAGGCACTGCAAACCTCTAATTTAAAATGCCACTCAGGCTTGTATTCTTGTAACAATATAAACAGCTAAGCACAAAGTTCATATAACAATCTATTTCTTAACTCCTACTTTTGGTAAAACAAGATAGTTATACAAAAGGTCCAGGTGTAGTATCTGGTACTTAATTGTTTCCTTCCCCTTTCCTTTTGGAAGTAAGAGGACTGTGAGCATGTGTCTCATTTCCTTGAAAAAATTATTAAAGCTCTCTGAATCTCAGTGTCTTCCTGTGAAGGATAATAACATCCAGTCATCTTAAGGTATAAAAGACACAACGGATGTAAATAGCTAATTGTTAAATCATTGCTCAGTAGAAAGTAATTATCATTGTCAGCACTGTTACTATTTTTTCAGTGATTTAGTATCAACTGCATATCCAAACTTCTAACTTTTATATGATTCATCGAAACCCAAATCTAAATAGACAAACTGTGCTCAAATATTGTTGGTGGTGTACAAAAAAATCTCAAAGCTAGGTAAGCACCTTTATTATTACATATTTTTTAAAACATGAGTTTGTCAAAGTGTCAGCTTTGGGATTTTAATAATAAAATAGAATTATCCATCTATATTTTAGTTCATTCTTCATCAAAAATCAATTTCCAAAAAGAAAATCCAGTTGTACCTACACAAAAATCCCAGTCAGCACCTAGATGAAAACTCTTAGATCTTGTTGAAAAAGACAAGAATAGGTCTTTTAGCAGCTCTGAGATAGTTAAGTTGAAAATGCCAAGGAAAGTTGTATTTTTGTGGTTGCTGTTTTATTACTTTCCAGAAATTTTCCACTTGAATACCTTTAAACTTGTAATTTAGCCACACTTTATTCTTATTTTTCAATCTGGGAGGCAAAAAAAGTTAATCAACTTAATCGAAGGCCTGGAATCACCAAGAATTCTGGTTCTAGTTCAAGTGCTGATTTAGCTCTTAAATCTTCATTACTTAAATTAAAATAATCACCTGACTACTTTCAGGAATGTAATGGCAAGAACTCTCCTGCTTTATCTCTGAGTCTTACCTTTCTTTCCCTTTTCCAGTGCTCAGAAAACATTTGTGGATCTGAATTTATCACAGTAAAACTGCTTGCATTAAATAATCTAATATTGACATTTGACGTAAAAACAATCATAAATGACTTTTCTCTTTCTTACAAACTATGCTTAATTCATTCTTGTCTACACAATTCTAATTGCCTCATATGAAATCTAAGAAATTAATTTATCCTGGTTTTGATCACTCCATTCACTTCAGCAAGCCCGAGAGATCCAAGGACTGAGCTCTAGAAAGCTCTACTATTTGAAGCACATTTAAAGGCCCAAAGGAGAATCCAGTCAAGGAGACTGAGAAAAAAAAAAGACGATAAATCAGAATAGTGTGGTATCCCAAAACCAAATGAAAAACAAAGTTTCAAGAACATGGAAGTGATTGATTGTGTTAAACACTGGTGATGAGCAAAGTAAAATGAGAACTGAGCACGAAGCAGATTTGACAAAATGGAAGTTACCGTTGTCCTATACAGGCATGGTTTTGGTGGAATAGTAAAAAAAAGCCTGATTAGAGTGTCATGAGGTTGGGAGCTGAGACGGTGGAGACATTGAGGTTTGCTATAAAGAATGGTAAATAAGTTGTTAGCCATTGGGAGCACAGAAGCAAGGGAGGTTTCTTTTTTTGTTTAAGATTGTTAATGAAAGTATTTTAGCAGAGAGAAAAAGAGACACAGAATGATGCAAGACAGAAAAGAGAAAATTATAGCAGTAAAGTTATTGAGAAAGTGAAAAGAGATGGAATTCCGTGCACAATTAAAAGACTGTGATTGTAACAGAAGACTACAGATGTGGGTAGGCTGGTCGGTAGAAAAATAATGTTATCTTCTGATTGTTTTTCTCAATGAAATAAGAAGCAGTCATTCACTGAGAGTGAGGAGCAGGAAGGAATATTAGAAATGTGAAAATAAGTAAGAAGGTATGAAATAGTTATTTTGAGAGAAAATCAATCAATAAGGAAATGGGAACTGTAGTTGACTGAATTGCAGAGACTGAGACACACGGTCATGAAATCCAAAAGCAATTAGCCAGAATAGTTAGGTGTTTTTCTCCAGCCATCAACTGCAAGCTTGGGAAATATTTATTCAGCGTTTATTATGTGGCAAGCACTGTTCTAAGCATTTCACTTTTATTAGTACCTTTGAGCCCACAACAATTCTGTGAGATAGGTACATATGAGGAAACTGTGGCACAAAGCTGTTAAGAGACTTATCCAAGGACACTAGCTACTAAATGTTGGACCCAAGTTTAAAGGGGTGTAGGTCCACACTCTTAACCACTAAACTATACTAATTTTCTGCAAATACTTGGGATTAATCAATGTTGGGCTTCAGCAGAGAGGGAGGCAAAAGGAAGCTGAGGGTGTTTGCAAGTAACAGTCAATGGAATCTAATCTGGACAAGGAGGAAGTGAAGGCAGGAAGGTAATCGATGAATTAGAAGCCCCAGTATGATCACAGAATTATCATAGAGGCAGTGAACTGAAAAGAGAGGAGTAGTGTTTGGTGATTAGGATTTAGAAATTGAGATTTTGAGGATAGTAAAGTTATTCATAATGACAATATCTGAGATTTGACCATGAGAACTGGTGGTTAAGGTTGGGAAGAAGGGTGAGGTAAAAATTGTAAAGGAAAAGATCAAGGAACTTAGAAAATCATTGATTTGATAGATTTTCTACATGAACCAGATGTGGTGATAAAAGAATGTGAGTCAGCTGTTAAAATCATTGCCAAATGAGGAAGATTGATCAGGAGATTGGGAAATTTCTACAGGAGAGAAAGATAACATATAGTCACATAGCCTTGTTCCAAATAGGGGTTACCAACTCACCCCATTCTGCCCAGAACTTTCCCAGTTTTAGCTCTGAATGTTCTGCATCCTGTGCCTCCATTAACTAGGGATTTTGAGAGAAGAGGATGAGACATTTTCTGGAAGAGGCAATGAAAAAGATAATGCCTGTGTATTGAGGATGTTATAAATTTTAAGTTAAAAAACTCATGTGGTAGGTACTACTACTACCATATTTAACTGCTACTATGTTCATCCCAGAATAGGATGGTTTGCTCGTATTAGTTGATTTGTAAGAGGCAAAGATTATCAACCCATTTTCCTCCCATTTTGTCTGACTTATTCCCGTAAGGGTAGTGATCATGTTTCCTATAACATTAAACCTAATATGCTCTAATAGCTATAGCTAATGCTCTATGATCAATAAATGTTGTCCTTGAATAGGCTCAATGAAAAATATTACTCAGGTGAGAAAGTCAGATTCCACTAAAGAGCCTGAGCACTCAGCCAAGGATTAGTATTCCAGTATCACCCTACACTCACATACCTGAAATGAGAAATGTCTCTGCCACAAAAGCATTCACAGCCCCTACTCTGCTATTTCAAAGACTTCTAGGCTTAAGGTATAGAGAATCATAGCATTTCACAGGTACGAAAAACCTTAAAGAGACTTAAGAAGTTATTAAAGAGTCATGGAAACCATTTTCTTTGATTAAATTCTCGTATGAACTCTCCACTCAGATTATGCACTAAATGTACTTTCTGTTTATGTCTAGTTTCACATGGCAGCAAATGCTGTATATTTTCCAATTTGTTTTAGTACTGTACATGAGTAAAACTTGTGGCATATTAAGTGGTTTAAATAATCTACGTGCATAGAAAAGGCTGAAAGAATATACAAAAGATTAACTGAAAAAAATTGTCCAAAAGCTGAAGTGAGCCCATCGGGCTGGTCTGAGCCGTCTTCCAGGTTTTTTGTGCCTTTTAACCATTCCCTTTTCTTTCCTTGATCTTATCATTAAACTTCTCAATAGCAAAATCTATATTTTTTCCAATTCCAATTCACTCCTTGGCTTACAATCTGACTTTTGCCTACATTCTTTTTGGTCACCAATGATGACACTGGTAGTCATTTCTGAGAAAATCCCAGTTTCCTATTCTTTTGTTATTTTGAGCATATACAGAATTATCTGTGTAACTAAATATGAGCTGATTTTTATATATTTGTTAGTCTCACAAATTTATAAATTACAAAATATCCTTGGATAGACTACATATCCTAATTTTGAGATTGAACTTCCATCTCTCCAATGCAGTACCTATATTTCCTTAAAATTTCAGCAACATGTAAAATCATTTGCTACCTCTTCTTCCTGAAATTATCTCATCCTTGTCCTATTTTTTAATACCTCTTCTCGATTTGCCTATTATTTTATTTTCTTCCTTCTGTCTTCAAAATTAGTTCATTATTTTCTATATAATTCTTGAACTTTTAGCAACTTTTAGAACTTTTTGTCACGTCTCCTTTTAAAATTACCTTTCCCTAGCTAGTTTTTTCAAACGTTCCTTCTCTGTCCAATCTCTAAAGGCAGGTAATCCCCAGGAACCTACACTTGGACTTCTCCTTGTTTTCTACAAGGTTGATCTTTATTAGCTAATTTGTCTATTCTTGTGATTCCTACTGCCATTCTTAAACAGAATGTACCACCAAAATATTTTAAGAATTATTTTCTGCAGTTCCAACCCACTGCCAAACAACTCTACCTGGACGTTCCATAGTCACTTCACATTCCATCTAAAATCACACGCATCTTCATAACCAAAACCAGTTCTTTGTCTAATTTCTCTAATTGTGGTTAAAGAAACCACCAATCTCATTGATACCCAAACTTAAAACCTCTATTTTTAATCCATCCTACTCAGTTAAAAAGATTAAAATATTCTACCTCCATCCTAGGTCTGACAATCATTACTTCTTATTCACCTCTGCAGTCATAATAGCTTCTTAATTGCCTCTCAGCCTTTTTCCACCTTCCAGTCCATCTGAAATATTATTGCCAAATTAATCTTCCAACACCTAGTGTGATGACCCCCTTATTCCAAAATCTTTAATAACATCCTTCTGTATGGCAAAACAAAGTCAAAATACCTAACTTGGCAGCCTGGCATCTCCAGGCTGTGTGTATTTCTCTGATGATACATATCTTACAATAGAGTCATACCTTTTAGATTCTACAATCAGAAATAAAATCATGAATAATTACCCTGGAAAAGTCCTTTGACAGGAGCTCCACTGGAAACCACGAGCTGGTTCAGCACAGCCAGTTTTTCCTTCAGCATTGGAACAAATTCCTGTTTCTTTGGTTGAGCACCAGATGAAGCAGTTGGCTTGCTTTTAGGGTCCATTTTATATGAAAAATGCATACATGCATATCTTTAAAAATTAGAATCACACTCAGCTCAGTGATATGTTCACACTTGAGAGGCCCCCAGAACAGAGACAAACCAAGGGAACCACAGATTCAAGTGGTTCCTGTCATGCTCACTCCAGGCATTTTAGATTTAGATTTTAGATGGGCAGTATTGTAATTTTTCTGTATTTTTTATTTGTGGGATTGGTAGTTTGTTTTGCTAAGAGGATGAAATTCCAGTGTTGGGTCTTTTTTTCTTTTTTATTTAGATATTTGCCTTTACTTCTTCCCCTGAACTTTGAAGACAGGAATCATGTCATATTCCTATTTGCATCTTCTATAGTACTTAACACTGTTCTAAGTTACTCTGTAAATATTTTCTCAACAAATATGCCTTAATTTGTTTATAATAGTTAACTGGATAACACGGTGGTTTTTAACAGAATATGCCTAATGAAAATTTTATTTCCTATTTTATTAAGAATCTGTATCTTTTTCCATGAAGACATTATCGCCGAAGTCTTTTCTATTGAAATTTTTTTAAAGCAGCGGCTCTTTTTTCTTTCCAAAATAAGTTGGTCTATTTTAAATAAAATAATAATACAATATCAGTGAATGCCACTGGAGGCAATGAAATAGACATATACTTGTTATCTATATTTGATAACCAAAATATGCATGTTAAAGTATATTTAAATACAGACTCATATATTTACATTCCAAAAAATTAATAATCTAGTTGTTATATTAAATTGATAAGGAAAAAACTACTGTAATATGTCATCACGATTATATTAAAATCATCCAAAAAAAAAAAAACTGATAGCACTGCTGTATTAGACTATGTAAAGTTTGTCGATGTTATTTAAGTATACCAAAAACATGCCAGAAAATCAAAATAATACTACTACCCCATATAACCTGATTGTTACGAGAGTTATTTAAATATTTACCTTGGAGAACTCTAAGATATCCAGAGCTGCTTCTCAGAGTCAATTTAAATAAACAACCCTGTGCATTGTGAGGGACTTACAAAAATACATTTTGGACTTGCTGCCACATCCTCTAGATACCTGTTTTTGATTCTTCCTGAAATTTAGCGATACAATCTACCCCGTAGCATCCAAAAGTGCACACTTGGCAGGTTTGAGAAGTCATCTTGAGTTGGGGCAGTGCTAGTGGACATGTCCAGAAGCACCTAAAGGGAAGCTATGAGGGTGACTCTAGGTGGTGTCACACCGCCTTGCTTCCCTGGGCAACATCCGCGGGGCTTTAAGAAAGTTCCTGGGAACCTTGATCCCCGAGTGCAGAATGGCGCTTCCTAGTGTGCACTAGAAGGTTCAAGGAAATCGTTGCTACAGGCTGCCTGCTGGGAGCCCTGGAAGGAAACGGCTTCAGCGGTGTGATATTTACATGCTGAACACCAACCAGCACTCCACGCCGAGGCTGAAAAAGAGACCTAATGAAAACAGAATGGACCTCGGATCTTTGAAGTTGAATGAAGACGCTTTCAGAGTCTCTGATGCCTGCCGTGCTTAGTGGAGATCTTCCTACCTAGAAGTTTCTAGTTTTTCAGACATATCCAAGAATATGTCCAGACTTTGAGATCAGACAGTCTGGTATTCAAATTCCACCTTTGCCGTTTACTAGCATGATATAGTGAGAAATATATTTAATCTTTCTAATCTTCAGTTTCCTTATTTGGAAAATGTAAAGTGCTTGATATAGAAGGTGCTTCAGAAATAGAATGTATTCAATAAAAAGAAGTTGTACTTGTTTTTTTAATTTTATTTAATACAGCTGGAATCTCTGAGACGCTGGACATATCAGTTGGTGCTGTCCCCAGTTACCTTTAATAAAAATCTATGTTAAGATCCACCCAGACTCCAGGCCAATAGGAACCAGACCTGGTGAAACATAAGGTGCCCCCAGAAAAGTCTACTACTCCCAAACCTGCTGTGTTTTGTACTTTGGGCATAGATTTTTAATTGTTCTCACAATCATCAGGTATAGCCTATCTATCCACGGTCTCTGTCTCGTGTAGCCAGTATGTCTAAATGGAACTTTAAACTGTGTGTCTGGGACCTTTGATTTCTCAAAAGGCTGGAGCCTCATCCTAAATTACAGTCTCCAGAATCAGCATGGTGAGGAGGAAATGAAGTGGGAAGGGCTAACCTACCTACCTAATCCATGCCTGTCCTTTTGCCTAGTATTGGTCTCTGCACCTACGTTTCACCTGTTAAACATCTCAACATCAGGCACAGATAGTTCTCTGTTTAATGTTCTTAATCCTACCTGATGCTGCCACCCAGATATTTCTTCTGACCCATCTGTCTTTGCATTGGAAATTGATTTAAGCTTGGATTTAAACTGTTACACCATTAGCTTAGATTTAAACTTGAGATCTCTTTAGCCCTCACTGCACAAATATCCCCACCTTAGTGCCAGATTGTTCCTTTCTCCCTAACAATTCTCAACAGACCAGATAGTTACAGCTGCATTTTTTTATAAGAAACGATAAGATCTAGAATAACTGGAGATACTGAATTAGCACTAAGATTCTTGATAGAATATGTGCCTATAGAAATAGGGTCAATTGATTCCATTAGTTGGTTTCTGTTATTTAATATTGTTATCGAGGAAAAAATTCAGAAACACACAGAAGTGACTATTAAAAGAGTTCTATATTCAATCAAGAACGTAGTTAATGCACAATAACTAAATATTATTAGCTAACATGATGCATTCTATCTCTTTATGGCAGGGCATGTGCTTGGAGTTTTGTTATTGGTTTTTTTCTTCTTTTTTCTGTAATAATGATGTATTCCCACTAACCCATCTGTTTCCTCCTCTGGAACCCCTAATGACCAGGAGCATGTATTTCTGGGATAACAAGATGGGAGATGACTAATACGAGAATTAATTAGTGGACCAAAAATTGCAAGGGATAATAGTTTACACAGATATTACACTAGAATTTAGACCTCATTAGACCTCAATGTGTCCTCATAGATAGTCATGGATATTCATCTTAAAATACTATAGAGTTTAATGTTAACTTTCATTTCCTCTTTGGTCTCAGTTTAGCATTCTGTTTTATGATTTATAAGCTAATGAATTTATTGAGGAGGAAAAATTAATTTTCTGACTGGATGTTTGTCAATATTGCTACAAAAAAAATGTTCAAATGCTGTGCTGGTACATTCTGTCCTACAAAAACAAATGCTGTCTTTATCCGTATGTGAAATAGAGAATTTGCCACACCAGTCAATTATGAAAACAAATCTTTGAATTACTTTGAATTAAACATCAAAGGATTAGATGCCAGAAAAGGCAACAATATATTTTTTTCCATATTCACATTATGAAACTGTAACTCTGAAAAATATTTTTCCAGGAGTTTATTTCTTTCTAGAGTCACAGTCATCAAGTTTTGACATAAGGTATTTCAGGCACCCTGTTTAGAAAACAAACTGCTATTAAATTTCCAAAATGTCTATTTCCATAGGTGTTTTAATAACAGAATAATATTAATATGCTTCTCTTGCCTCCTTCTCAAAAAGTAGACAGTTCAAGGTATGTTTATTCATTCTTACAAATATATTTCCTCACTCTGTCAAAAAGAGAAGCATAATTCAATTGAAGTGTATCAGAACTGTGCTTCCTTATACCATATTATGTGACAAGCTGTAAATAAAATGAACTTTTTATGAATATATAACACATGGGATTTGTTTCCAGGGTTGCATATAAAGAGTATTTTAATGACATACATTTTTTTAGATAACCAAAAGCAAGTCGTTATTTAAACAACCCACGGACTAAATATAAAGCAACATTACAGTGTTCCGGCACAAACTTGGTAGCCAGGACATAACAACAAAGTCAGCTTTCTCTAGAAATTATAGTTTTAGGAAATTGTGTCAAACGTCATGGACTATTTTTTTTTTTTAGTACTTCAAGTATTTAATGACATATGAATATAATTTTATTTTAATGTTAAATTTCTTCAAATAGTGATATACACTATTTAAAGAAAGTTAACATTAAACAAAACCAAACATTTTATAATTTAGCAGGGAAGATAACAAACCAAAGGTCATACATAATGTGAAAATATTCACAACATATTATATTAAAAAGCTGGATGTAAACTTTATTTAAAGAATAGTTTTGATTTTACAAATATATATATTCTTAGACAAGCCTGGAAGAAAAACAATAAAATGCTATCAGTAGATATCTCTTTGAGGATGCATGTTCTTTCTTTACATATTTCTGGGTTTTTTCCACTCTACAATAAATAATGATTTTACTTTCAGGAAAAAAAAAATTCCTTTAATTAACAAATATTTTTAAGCACCCATTATATTTCCACAGCAGGAAACAAAAGAGCCCTCATAGAGCTTATGTTCTTCAAGGGAGATGGGGGTCGGGATGGAGGAAACAATAACCAAATAAACGTGTAAATAAATAGAATGTTAGATGGTGAAAATGCTACAGAGGATTTAAAAAAAAAAAAGGCAGATTAAAGAGATGGGGAAATACAGGGAATTGGAAAGTGTGATTTTACATAGGGTGATCAGGGAAGACATTACTTATGAGTTAGCATGTAGGTAGGCAGAGATGTGCTGGAAGTAAAAAAGTGAATCTCACAGATATTTGGGGGAAAGATCTAGGTGGAAGAAACAGCGAGTAAGAATCCCCGATGCAGAGGTGAGATCGATGTGTCTGAGGAAGGGGCAAGAGCTGGATCTCTGAGCAAGGGGAGTGGTAGATGATGATGAACTCAGAGAGAGAGCTTAGAATCAGGGCTTGAGACATCAACAAGCTGTCAGCTTAGGGAGACAATTGGAGCGCTTTAAGGGAAGGAGTGCCATGGTCCAATCTACATTCGAAAGGGGACGCCCCGGCTACTGTGTGCAGTGGACTACAGAAGGCAGAGGTGGAACCTGGGAGACAAGTCAGGAATTGTTACAGGGATCCAAGGAGAGATCCAAGATGGTTCGGATCAGAACAACACTGGCAGGGTGGTGAGAAGTGATCAGATACCAACGTGCACTCTACACTTTGATATCTGAATATCAAAGTGTGTGAGTGAGGGATTTGGGAATTGTTCATAATAAAGTTACAGTATATATTTGCACGTATGATGGTTAATTTTATGTGTCAGTTCGACTAGGCTAAGGAATACCCAGATAGCTGGTATAACATTATTTCTGGGTGTGTCTGTGAGGGTGTTTCCAAAAGAGATTAGCATTTGAATGGGTAACCGAGTAAAGTAAAAGGCTCTCACCAGTGATGATGGGCATCATGCCTGGAGGACCCGAATAGAACAAGGTGAGGGAAAAACAGATTCTTTATCTCTACTTGAGCTGGGATATCCATTTCTCCAATGCCTGGCCTTAAGTGTTCATGGCTCTCAGGCCTTCTAACTCAGCTGAATACATCACTGGTTTTCCTGGTTTTCCAGCTTGCAGGCAGACAGCAGGTCAATAACAAGACTTCTCATAAATCTCAATCTCAACTCAATTTCTCTCTTTCTCTCTCTCTCTCTCTCTCTCTCTCTCCTCTCTCCTCTCTCTCTCCCTCTCTCTCACTCTCTCTCTCTCTCCCTTTCTCTCTCTCTCCTCCTTCTCTGGAGAACCCTGACTAATATAGCATATTTCCTTTATGAAAGATACAATATTTAATAACTAAATGTCTCAGTTCCATGTTTTAGTAGTCTTAGTTGTAACAACTTTCTGCAATATGTTGGGTTTTTATTTTAGCACAGAAAGAATTAGTAAAATTTTACTTTAATTAAACAGAAAAACTCTAGATACAGTTAACTCTATATTCTTGCTAGTTCTTAAAGAATTAGTGTCATGCATCCAGTGAACACTCAATAGACAATTTTTTCTAAAATATAATACAGTCATCTGTTAAACATTCTAGGCTTCTAAAGTGAGGAAATAGGTTTATTGCATCTTAAATAAATAACATCCCTATTTTCAGATTGCTAGCTTGAGAGGATGACTTCATTCTGACCCTGAGGGACAGGTTTTATTAATAGAGTGGTTTAACAGTTCTTCAAAAACTGATGACAAAGATATTGAAGAAAAAAAAAGTCACCTCTGTACAAAGACCATATTTTTAATGTCAGTTCCAAAATATGAAATAAAAGCTTTGAAGAGCTAAGCATTCAGACTTTAAAGCAGATAGCCGTGGGTGTGAGTACTTGCTCACCCTTTACCAACTGGGTAACCTTGAGCCAGTTACTCGAGCTCTCTAAACCTCAGTTTTCTCAATTGTAAAATGTAACAATAGTGCATACCTCAAAAATAATTATGAACAGTTCTTTATTTATGAATTCATAAAGTCTCCTGAATATCAAAGTCTATGCTTCCCTTTAACCCCAGACTTTCTACTCCAGCCAAGTTTCCTCCATACAGTCTCCCAAATGTGACAGCTCCTGATTATTGAGCCCAGGTGATTTCTACTGCAACAGAAAATAATACATAGGAGACATCCTTTGAAAGTAGATGTTACCCTCTTTCCTGAGTCTCCTAGTGCTGCTCTCTTTTGGCTACCCCTTCACAGTTTACCGGATTATTGAATTGTTATCTTCATTATTAACTACATTTTCTCAGTTTCTTCTTTATGCCAAGTACATTTTTTTAGGCACTTTCATAAAGTTATCTCATTTAATTTTAACAGACACCCTGAATGATAAATGTGATTTTTCAGAGATATGCAGAACAGTGGCCCCCAAAGACAACAATGCTTTAAATATCAGGCTCTGTGATTATGATATTTTACATGGCAAAGAGGACTTTGTAGATATGCTTAGGTTAAGGACTTGAGATGGGGAGATTATTCTGTATTATCCAGTAGCCTAGTTTAATTGCACAGGTCCTTAAAAGGAGAGAGCCCTTCCTGCTTGTTGTCAGAAAACCAGAGAGATGGCAATGTAAGAAGGAAGAAACTTGCCGATGATGGGGAGGGAGGCACCCACTATCCAGAATTGCAAGTGGGCCCCAGAAGCTGGAAAAAGTAAATAAATGGTTTCTCCCCTAGAGTGTCCAGAAAGGAACATAGTCCTGCCGACCCCTTGGTGTTTGTCCAGTGAGACTCTTGTCAGACTCCTGACCTCCAGAACTATAAGATAACACATTTCTGTTGTTTTAAGCCATGAAATTTTTGGTCGTTTCTTACAGGAGCAATAGCAAATTAATATACATCCCTTCTCGTATAATTTAAAAACTCTTAAGAAACAAATTATTCTGTTCTAACTTTTGCTCGGCTTCCTCTTCTGGGTCCCTTTTCCTGTCACTTTATCATCAGCCTTTGTTGTCCCAGGGCTTACCATCCATCTTTTTCCTAATGCTTTGTCACATACATTTAAAGTACAGACTATCACTTCTTTTATCTCGATGTAAAGTATCAAGTCTTTATCTCTTATTAACTGTACAGAAAAAAAAAATGTCGCTATAGACTTTAACCAAAAAGGTAAATAAATATGTAGGACCTCGAATATGTACTAATAATGAATTAAAATCTAGCTGATTTGTAAATGCCTTAATTAAGACAAATAAATAGTCTAGCTCTACCAGACTGCACGCAATCAGCTCCCCAAGTTGGGGCCTTGGGCACATGACTTGATATGTCTGGTTTTTTCACCTGGGTCTGGAAGATAAGTCTGCTTGGTCTTTCACTACAAGAAACTCAGAATGGAAAAATTAATTCTGGCCTCAGGCTTAAAACTACATTCTCTCATTCCAGATTCACCTAAAAGCCCTATACCTGGGAATTATTGGTTCGTCATTATAAAAGATGAAACCTTGATTCTACCCATACATGAATAAAAGAAATTGAATATTCTATCTAGCCTGTGAATGCATCAAATTGAAATATATATATATAATGTGTATATATATATGTGTGTGTATATATATATATATACATATATATATATTCATTTAAATTGAACTGTGAGCTCCCTGAATATCCTGTTCAGTGCTTTGTTCTCAGTACCCAACACAGTCCACATCACTGTGAGTAGACTCTCAATAAATCTTGAATAAATAATTAATTAGTTAAACAAGAGGGCAAATGAGGGAGTAGGTTAAGTTTGTCTGGTTGTCTTTGTACCTCCCCTAGCAGTGCCTTTCTTCTATGCGTGGGTACTAGACTCCTATTCCTACTTCCAAACACTTTTCCATAGTGCTATTTCCTTTACAGGCCCACCTGCCTCTGGCTCACTTCAATCCTATACTTTCCCACCCAGGGAGAATAAGAGATGATGTTTATTTTTGAACTGACTCTGTTGCAATATTGCTTTAATTCTCTGGACCAGACAAATGTTTACAGATGACTTACTGCTGGGTGATTTTCGAGATTCATCAGAAGCTTATCTTCTGGGCTGTTCTAGCTGTAACTTCAGTGAAGGGGACAACCCTCTCCTTCTCCTCACCCCTATTCCCTCAGTCCCTGGTTTTTGGTTTTACACTTCATGCTTCATATAGAGTCTCTTCCAGAAAATGACCTTGTACAGGACTTCCAATAACTCTGGATAGCTCTCTCTGCCATGTAGACCCTACTTAGTCTACCAGAAGCATTCACACATCATCTAACCTCAGTAGAAGGGAGTACACTTGCTTCCCAGACACAGCCATTGTATTTACTCTCCCACAAAGTGGCTCTTGGCTAGGTCTCTTCTGCATTCAAAATCTCCTGGGTAGCCATCAGACCCCAATTCTGGGTCTCTCAAATTCCAGCATATACATTTCAAGCTCTTAGTATAATCCTACTGAAGCCTCCTCTCTCCAGGCTTAAGATAAAGGTGAAGAATTGATTTCAATGAATCTGATTTTTCAATCACCATCCCTCATTTTCCCTTCCCCAGGGTTCTTTGTAAACTAAATTATTCCCATAACACTGTCCACTATTCCTGTCTATGTGGGCCCTATTAGTCTAAGAACTCTGATAATTTCATGATGTGTATAAGGAAATAAGGACTATTTTTGCTGTTTTTGTACCATGCTGTGGCACAGGCATATCTGCCTAGATTTGTAGACACTCCTTGAGATTCTGCCATGTTAATCTCAAAGCATAGGACCCATCTATTCAGAACACACTGGTATTTCTGATCTTAGTATATCTTTTTGCTCTTCACTCTTCCTAAACCAGATAATCATTTCTAATGAGGAGGGACAGCCACCTCCTTCCATTTTATATTTCTTTATTCTCTTTCTTGTTGTTGGAGGCATCTAGAATAATCTCCTTAATAAGCATGAACTTTTGAAACTCAAAACCTAGGAGGGATTTTTCTGCTTTCCTTTATGCCACATACTTTTCCTGAGGCCAAGAATATAAAACTAACGACCATCTGCTTGAATTAGATGAAGGTAAAGGGAGAAACACTGGGGGAAAATGGGGTGATATAATAAAAATATTGTTCTATGAAAAGAATTAAACAAAGGGAGACATCAGATTGTCATTTAAAATTTTTTAATTTCCCTGCTTCTATTAGGACTAGATATTGGGGATATTCTGGAAAAAGTGGAAAGAGACCAGCTTGGAAAGTACTGCAGTAGTAAGAATGAGAATAGCCATGGAATAGAAAGAAACAAATGACCCAAAGATATCAAGCCTGCTGCTCTTAATCACCATGCTCCATTGCCTCCCAGTGAATGGCTCTGATAAACTCCTTGGCCTAAATTTAATGCCTAGATTACTGCATTTTCAGATTAAAGGTGCTAGCATTTTAACAGAGGACTTTTCCTTAACAGAGTGAAGGAAATTATTAAGGGAGGGCTGAGGCTCTATTTCCTTCTTATATCTTCCTTAGCTGGTTAACATTATTTGTCCAAGGTCCCGAGCTAGTAATTGGTGGTGCTGGGATTTTAATGTCTAATGAAAATATCACAATGATGGCCTTTGCATGTCAGCAGCTGACAGGTTGGAGTTAATATTTTCAGATGAAGAACTTAATCTATGTGCCTTGTTCTTAGCATTATTCCATTGATAAACTACAATGCAAGGGTAATAAAATATAGACATCATGACACCCACACCAAAGACATACTCCTGGGTCTGGCTGCTGCTTAGAAGTCTTAAGCAGGGAATTAATCATGCAGCTTCATGCAGAGAGATGTAAGTGAATGATATACTATTTACTTATGAATTGAAGATCTAGAGTTAAGGTATTGCCTTTTAGCCTCCTGCCATATATCAGCCAGAACAATGTAAGAATTAAAAAAAGCACTGGAGGCAATTGACCATAGTGATGGATTTCTTGGCCTTTAGAGACCATGGTGTTAGGGGCTGAATCACAGAGAGCCCCTGGAGTGTGTAGCAGACTGTGTTGTGAAGCAGTTTAAAGCATCAATAGTGAAAAAGTTCAATAGTCTGCAAAAGCTTTCTAACTAGATAAGTATGCTTCTTTTAATTTTACAAGTAAGTAAGCCATAGAATGGTTCAGTACCTTGTTCAAAATCAAGCAGCTAAATAATGACAGAGAATGATTTGCATTTAGATTATTTTAAATTATTAACACATTCAAGACCCATGCATGCTCCTCGGTGCCCCTGCTGAATCACTGTGTTCATCTCCAAACCAGTTCAGGCTCACCTTATCATCTGCTGATTCATCAATATAAAATTCCATAATTCACAAATGACCATTATGTAAGCCCACATGCTGAATTTTACAAAGGTTGTTCCTGGGACACACTCAATGTCAGGGTGTAAAACATGGAGACTCAATGATGGCACATTCCTTCTCCTTCAAGCAAGACAGCATGTGGCCCTCATCCCTAAGCAGAGTTGATAGAAGGAGACAGAAGAAGAGAAGGAAAGAAATAGGAAAAGACTGAAAGGAAGAGGAAAATAATGTAGAAACTAATGATCCAAAGTATTTGTTTATCTTGATTTTTTTATGCTATTTGCCTCTGATGGGTGCTATGGACTGAATGTTTGTGTCCCCCTCCCCCAAATTCATATATTGAAGCCCTAATCTCCAATGTAATAATATTTGCAGGTGGGGTCTTTGGGAGGTGATTAAATTTAGGTGAGATCTTGAAGGTAGAGTCCCCATGATGAGATTAGTACTCTTATATAAAGGAGATCTTTACATAGAGATCTCTCTCTATGTTTGTGTATAAAGGAAAGGACATTTGAGGACCTCACCAGGAAGAGGGCTCTCACCAACAACCTGACCATGCTATGCTGGTACTTTAATCTTGTTCTTCCAGTCACCAGAATTGTGAGAAATAAACATTAGTTGTTTAAGCCACCTAGCCTATGGCATTTTGTTATAGCAGCCCAAATTAATTTTAATGTTCTTTATATTAATACAATATGGCAAAAAAAAAAAAGGTGTTGGGATTAACTTTTTTAATCTAGTACAATAAATCTTCTAATTTATAAAAAAATTACTTGCTGTTTAATTTATTTTGGATTATCTTTCATTTTTCAAAAACATTATTGTCAGTTAAATCAAGAGACAAGTAACCTCTTTACAAAGTTAAAAATGTATAGATAACATAATTATTGTTTTTGATGTCAAGGAATACAAATAATTATTTTGTGTATCTTTAAAACCCAGAGTGGATAATCTGAGTATTTTTTAATTAGGAAATATGAATAAGAAATGTAAGGAAGATAATATATCACCAAGCCCCTCTTCATATTGTCTTTCATCTAAGACATTTTTCATCACATTATCTTTCCTCTGAGAATATTCCTAGACTATTATCCTCTATACATATATAAATACACACGCATGTATTTTGGGGAAAACATAATTAAAAATAAACTCCTCTCACGACTCAAAAATCCTCTCCACGAAAATGATAGGGAAAGAAAACATTTTTATTTTTTCAATAAGCATTAAACCAGAATCTGATACACATCATGGGCAACATACTAAGAGTTTGCAAAAAGAAAGAAATCTTACCCTCTTATAAGCCAAGCAGATACAACCCATTACATACATGGTCTCAAGATAAGTAATAACTAGTCTTCAAATAAAAGAACTTGAGAGCACCATTTGTCACACATAGTACATCCCAAATTTACCTGGCAATTTGAATGGCCATCTATGTTAGATAATTGGCTCTATCCAGAGGAGAAACCAGTTTCTCATATCTTTATGGTAGGAGGTAGTTTTACAATGTGGAGAAAGGCACCTGCCAAAGTTAGGCTTCAACTTCCCACAGAGAATGGGGTGAGTGGTGCCATCTTGATGTCTGCATTCAAAGAGATGGCTCCCAAAGCCATGAAAAAGACATTTCTGGGTCATAAAGTTGACAAAAGGCCTATCTCATTTTCAAAAGGATTTGTCTACATTTTACAGAAGAGAAAGTACTTACAATTTCAAGTTTTCTAAAGTAAATACTCTAAGAAAAAAGAAGGAGAATTTTCTTCTCTTATATGGTAAACGATAGTATTAAAAAAGTACACCAAAAAGTTCATATCCTTTATGTCTGTGTAATAAGATTCTGTGTCATTTTATTTTCTTCCCTCTTCTTTTATGTGTGTTAAATGATTCAATCACAAGCATATATCCTGTTTTTAGTTGAAAAAGAAAAGTAAAAACATAGGTTGTTTTTTAAAATATTGAAAAATATTTCCAAAGAATTCTCCACAAAAATCTTTCCCATCTGTGTGACAACAAGCTGCCAATTTAAAAGAAAAATATGTTATTTATGATGTTTTACAGGTTTCAGAGCAGTTTATTATTCAGTAAGGCAAAGACCAATGATAAGTTTCTCTAAACTCGGTTTGTACAGATGGCAGTGTTCACATACTGGTAGAATAGGAAAAAAGGTGATAAGTTGTTAGCATGACAAGTGAAGGGAGCCAGACACAGGTTCAGTGACTGAATCCATGAGTAATCATAGTAACTAGTGTTTCATACTAACAGTGATTCAAGTGACAGTAACTAAGCTATTCTCAGAATAGCTCTCTCTTCTGAGATATAACACAAAACTACTGTTTTCCGCACGTAGGAATTCTTTTCTTATAAGAGAAATGGACTTCTCTCTCTTATGTCTCTCAACCCTTGCAAGTAGACACATAAATCAAGACATCTCTCAAAAAACTTTTCAGCCTCCATGCAAATAAACTGCTATCTAGATTGTCTCACCAGATCACCAAACAGATGTCAAAATGTCTGAAGCCAGAAATAAAAACATTCTGGGCTCAGGTTGACAATGCCACCATAAAAGAAACAAAGCACAGAAATCAGAATGTGCAAGACAAGTTTTCTACTGAGATCTTTGCAGTCAAGAGCACTTGGAATACCAGAAGCCTTAGGATGGGAATCCATAAGGGACAAAAAACCTCTAAGCATAGTGCCATGTGCAGGAATGAATACAGGTCTGGAAGCCAGGCAGAACTGACTTCATATCCCTGCTTAGCTGCTTATTTGCCATTTGACTCTGAATAAGTTACTCCTATCCTGCTTTGTTTCCCTATCTGGAAAATAGAAATATTAATGGATTCAGTAAACAGTTACTGTAAAGAATAAAAATATATGTCAAATTCCTGGCAGAATGTAGGCACTCAATAATTGGTAGCTATTTAATATTCCTACGGGACCACTGTGACCTGACTAGACATTTAGAAGACTTGATTTTGTTTGACATGCAGTTTTAGATTTAACCTACAGTGATCTTCTTTTGTGTATTCCTTCAACACATTTATCCATACCATGCCTTGAAGCTATTATGTCTATCTTGTATTTTTGAATTTATTATTTCCCACACTAGGGTTGAGCTTTTTGAAAACAGCAACCATTGAATTTATGATGAATTAATATTCTGCGCTTCAGACATATTTATCTACCTTATGCTAAGAACACATACCACAGAGGTTAAGTTGCATTTTCTAAAAAAGCCAAAAGAAACCCCTTAACCATGTATATTGCCTAAATATCAGTGTTTACAACTAATCATTCTATGAAGAGTGTAAGCAGAAAAACAATTTAATTCAATGGTTTGTGAAATTTTTGCTTATATTTTTCACTTTAAGTACATAAGGTGCTTCAAAGAGCTACAAAGTAAACAGTAAATGGTTTAAAAGAATGCTGCAAACATTATCAAACAGATTTGGTCTGAAATAAAGGTCACTTTATCAAATTTAAAAACTAATTATTCCTCCCTTTTTCCTCCTTCTCTCCATCCCAACCTTTCTAGATGGTTCATTGCTAGATAGTTCAGGGAAGGCCAAGCAAGATAGGTTCCAATCTGCCTCTCTATCTGCATGCTCCACTGCTCCCTGTCATGAACTCTTTGTTCAAGCTAAATTAAACCACTTGTTCTTTCCACTGCTGGTTATTCTTCTGCCTCGCATGTCCTGTCTATGATTTACTCCTGGCTTCCTTGCCCACTGCTCTTGCCCAGTGTCTGAACCAGTCAGTCCCATCTACCCTTCAAGGATAATATCTCATGAGCTATCACTGCCACAAGAGAATATTTTCCTCTTCTTAAATTTTTTTAAAATTTTCTCAGAACTTTCCCTGTATCCCTGTTGTGACATATCGCTTTCTCTGTTGCAATGTTATCATTCGATAATACATCCTAACATCTCAACCAGGTTGTAAACTCATTCAGAGCAGAAAGAAAAGGATTTACATCTGATAATCTTATCATTCCTTAAAGCACATAACTGAGTTTAGAAGGAGCCGAGGACATACTGAGGATATACTCCAATGAGTCCCCAACTTCATCCACTAAGCCAGGTTCTGAAAAGTTTTCAGAAAATAATGTCATTCTAATTTTAATCCAAATCAGTTGGAGACTATATACAACATCAGAAATACACGGGTGGCTATAAAGTCTTAATACAAAGGCTTAATTTTTTTAGAAATGGTGCCCAATTAATTGGCATTGTTTGGGATGAAAAGATCATTATCCTGCCAGATCAAGGGACATTCTCCAAGACAACTGATCTTGTTTCTTCAAAATGTCAATAGTATGAAAGACAAAACAATGGCCTGAGAACTACTTTAGATTGAAAGAGATTCAGTAGATAAGACAACTAAATGAAATATATGCCCCTTGACTGGATCCTAGATTTTTTTTAAAAGGAGATGTAAGGAACATTATCACCACAACAGAGAATATTTGAGTACTGACTTGTATTAGATAATATTATATCAATATCAAAACTGTGGGTGTAATAATGGCATTGTCGTATGTAAGAAAATGACCTAGTTCTTAGGAGATAGTGCTGAAATACTTAGGAATGTGGCAGCATGGTGCTTGCAGCCTATTTTTAAATGATTCTGCAAAATAAACACATGTACATATGTGAAGTGATAGAGAAAATAAAAGTAGCAATGCTAACAACTGATGCACCTAAGTGATATGTCACAGGTATTCATTCAACTTTGGAATATTTCAAAATAAACTTAAAAAACTTGCCATCCTCCTATAAAAGGAGGGAGCCACTTACAGATCTATATGAGTAACTTTTAAAATATAAACAGACCAATGTTAACAGAAGTATCCATTTGTTAAACTATCATCAACTTGAAAAGTTCTTGTAAATGGCATGGAAATAGCCAACACCATCATTGGCTTTCATAAATCTTGCGGCAAATCATGTCCTTTAACATTTGTGTGAACTTTCAAAGCAAAAGTAAACTTGGTTAAATTTTCAAGCTGAAATAATTAGGAAACTAAACAGTGAATGTTCAAAGCACTCTAACAGTTTCCTGTATTAATGGAAGAGCTTTGAAATGCTTTACCATAATATTCTTGTGGCTTTTTACAAGGATTAAAGTTACAGAAAAAATGTTTAGTAATCTCTACAACAATGAAGTGAGAGGGATAATTTGTATAAAAATCATTAAGCAGAAAATCTTGAAGAATTATAGTCTTTAGAAATTCATTTCTGTCATTTTCTCCCTACAGTTCTCCTGTATAAGAAAGGACTGAGGTTGTGCCAAGAATTTTTTACTATAAAACATTATGATGCCAGTATGGCCACATCCAGGCAACATCTGGCACACCCAGTAAAGAGGACTGCAATTAGTGAAGGGCCTGCTAAAGACAGGACACATTTAATAGTTCAGTCATGATTTATTTTAATGATGATGAACTCAGTTTGGAGATAGGAAAATATAATTTCAGACCTTTGTTCTTTAAACTCTCTGAATAGTGGAAAGAAAAATACAAAATCTATTTTTCCTCCCCACACTGGAATTCTCATAGTCATTATTGAATTCCTGCTTTATTGTGTGACTTCAAAATATGTCTGAAAGCTCATTTTGCTCTCTTGCTATATATGATCTTACAATAATTTCTATAGACCTTCACATGATAGAAACAGTTTCCAAAATGTTTAATATATGATACTTCTATGAAATATCTACTTAAATCTAGAGTGACCCAAGATTTCTTCATAATATAATTTATAAAGTGCTAAATGAATGCTAGATTGTTTTAGGGAGGAAAAAAATGTTATTTAACTAAATCCCCTTTGAATTTGTGTATGTGTGTGTTTACCATATCTCATAGTTGTAGCCACTATGTTGAGGTTTCAGAACCTAAAGATCATCAAGCATTAACTTAAATTTACTACACAGATCATTGAACTAGGAAAATAGGCCATGAACGCATCACAGTTTTTCTAATTTATCACAGCAAAGGTTCATTTATCCCTTAGGAATGGTACGTTATTCAAGAAAGCTTAATGATAAATTTCCTTGCAAAATACTATCCTAATACAAGTCCTGTTTCAAGAAAAATAATATATAATGCAAAGATCTCTAAGCCACAGCGCAAATGGTCCACAGTTTTGAATGAATAGTCAGGATGGTAATATCCCATGGCTTCAAAATCACAAAAATCTGGTTTCACCTAGATGTCCCCTTCCTTCTACGGTCATCATTGTTTCTGTCCACAAAATATTTCGGCACCTAATAGGATGCCATTCTGAGCCTATTTGAAGTTAAATTGACCATGTGACTTGCTTTAGCCAATGAAATGTTAATGTAAGGGCCAGGCAGATACCTCGAGAGCCAGTGCACAATAAGAAAGAGTGCCCGGCTACCCTTCCTTTTGCCACAGTGACCAGCAGTCTCCAGCTAGAGCAGCTTCATCAGTCCTGAAGAGAGAACACTGAAGATTAGAATTCTTAAATTACACATGATGGGCATGCCACAAGAAATAAATCCTGTAATTTTTGGCCACTGAGGTTTGGGGGTTGTATATTAGTTACCACAGCATAACCTGGCCTATCCTGAGTAATACACCTCCCATATTTTACTAAAGAGGACTGTGTTAGGCTCTTGAAGTTTGCAGAGGATAAAGAGATATGCTTTATTACTTGGCTGATGGGTGTTTAATATAATAGTATATATACAAGGAAGTAAGGAGTGAGAGAAGTTTTATGGATACAGGATACAGGGTAGCACAAATTTAAAGTACACAACTTGATAAGTTTTGAGATATATATTAGCACAATCAAGATAGTAAAAATATCCATTCCTCAAAAGTAAAATTATCCATTCTCCAATCTCTAAATAACCATGTTATGCTTCTATCACTAAACATTTGTTCCATTTTATATAAACGGAATCATACAGTATATGCTTTTGGGGAGCTGATTTCTTACTCTCAGTATAATTATTTTTATATTCATCCATGTTGTAGCAAATCAATAGTTTGTTCATTGTTTTTTATTGTTGAGTAGTAGTCCATCAAATGGATATAACACAATCAGTTTATCTATTCATCTATTGGTGATCATCTCAATTGTTTCCTGTTTGGGACTATTATAAGTAAAGATGCTGTAAACATGCATTTCCAAGTCTTTGTACAGACATTGACTTTCCTCTGGGTGAATACCTAGGAGTGGAATGGCTGGGTCATAAGAAAGGTATGTGTGTAGTGGTATCTCATTGTAGTTTTAATTTACATTTTCTTGATGACTAATGATGTTGAGCATCTTTTCATGTGCTTATTTCCCACCCATATATTTTCTTTGGTTAAGCGTCTGTTCAAATCTTTTTATGTTTAAAAAAAAATTGGATTATTTGTGATTTAAAGCTTGAAGTTTCCTTATAAATTCTAGCTACGAATCTTTTTATCAAATATGTGCTTTGCAATTATTTTCTCCCAATCTGTGTCTTTCCTTTATTCTTTTAACAGTAAATGTTGTAGAGCAGAAATTTTTATTTCTATGGAGTCTATTTTATGGATTTTTAAAAAGTGGTTTATGCTTTTGATATACCTAAGAAAATTTTGCCTAACCCAAGGTAACATAAATTTTCTCCTGTGCTTTCTTCTATATGTTTCATAGTTTTAGGGGTCTTTTCCAGCTTTACCGAGATATAATTGACATATACAACACTGTGTAAATTTAAAGTGTACAACATGATGATTTGATATACACATATATTACAAAATGGTTACCATAATAAAGTTAGTTAACATATCCATTATCCCACATAGTTGCCATTTTTTGTGTGATAAAAACTTTTAAGATCTACTCTCTTAGAAACTTTCAAGTATTCAATACAATATTAACTATAGTCACCATGTTGTACATTAGATTCCCAATATTCACCAATAGATGAATAGATAAACTAATTGTGTTATATTCAATCAATGGAATAGTACTCAACAATAATAAGGAACAAACTATTGATTTGCTACAATATGAATGAACATCAAAATAATTGTGCTGAGTTTAAGAACTTACTCATTTTGTAACTAACTAAAAGTTTGTACCTTTTGATCACCTTCACCCATTTACCCCATTCTCTCAAGCCTACCCCTGGCAACCATCGATCTTCTATTTCTATGAGTTCAGGGGTATTTTTTAAAGTGAGAACATAAAGAATTTGACATATCTGTTGTATGTGTGTGTGTGTGTGTGTGTGTGTGTGTGTGTGTGTGTGTATCACATTTTCTATGTCCATTTATCTGTCAACAAACAGATTCTAAATAACCCCAGGGAACACAGGGGTGCAGATATCTCTTTGAGACAGTGATTTCATTTCCTTCAGATATATACCAGAAGGGGGATTGCTGGATCATATAGCAGTTCTATTTTTAATTTTTTGAGGAGCTTTCCTACTGTTTTCCATAGTAGCTTTACCAATTTCCATTCCTACCAACAATCCTCAAGAGTTCTCTTTTCTTCACATCCTCCCCAGAATTTGTTATCTCTTGTCATATTGATAATAGCCATTCTAACAGGTGTGAAGTGATATCTCATTGTGGTTTTTATTTGCATTTCCATGATAATTAGTGATGTTGAGTCTCCTTTCACCTATTGGCCAATTGTGTGTCAAGGAGCTTGCCACTTATGTTTTCTTCTAGGAATTTTGTGCTTTCATGTCTTATGTTTAAGCCTTTAATACATTTTTAGTTAATTTTTGTAAATGATATAAGATATGGTTCAGTTTTATTCTTTTGCTTATGAATATCCAGTTTTCTCAACACCATTTATTGAAGAGACTATCTTTTGTCCAATGAGTATTCTTGTCTGCCTTGTCAAATATTTGTTGACTGTATAAATGTAAATTTATTTATGGATTCTCGATTCCATTCCATTAGTCTATGTATCTGTTTTTATGCCATACTATACTGTTTTGAATTCTATAGCTTTGTAATATCGTTTGAAATAGGGAAGCATGATACCACCAGCTTTGATTTTCTTTCTTAGAATTGCTTGGGCTATATAGAGTCTTTTGTGGTCCATACAAATTTTATGATTATTGTATCTATTTCTGTTAAAAAAAAATTCATTGCAGTTTTGACAAGGATGGCATTGAATTTATAAATGGTTATGGGTAGTGTCAGCATTTAATAATAGTATTAATTCTTATGATCCATGAATATGGAATATCTTTCCATTTATTTGTGTCTTTAATTTCTTTCATCAATATCTTATAGTTTTCAGTGTACAGGACTGGGAGTTTGGTCCCCTGCCCAAGGGAGCTCCACAGCCAGTATGACCCACTGGCTGTTAGATACAAAGCAGACAGAATTGCCAGCTGAGCTCACTGCCTGGTATCTCTATTTAGGCACCACTGCAAGTGACAATGCAGTGAGCTAAGATCTGAGCACTGGTGGCTGTAAGCACCCCCTTTCTCCATCTCTATCTGATTCCCAGTGATGGAGTTCCAGACTACCACAGTAAAACCCATGAGGTGAGACCCAAGTGAACTTCTAAAGAAAATGTCCCATATACTGGGGAAAATGGATGTCCACCTTGGGTTCTCTTTTCCTAACCGGAGAAACTGTAGGTCCAGGAGATCTCTCTCAGTGTGATACTGTGTCAGCCGGAAGGAGGAACAATGTGGTCAAGATGTAGCAGCTTTTCTTAACTTTCTAATGTGATCTTTATTAGTCTCTGTTGTCCAGGAGGGTTCATTAATCTCACCTCAGGTTCTGGGATTTTCATAGTGGTATCATGTCTATGGATAGTAGCTAGCTGATCTTTTTGTAAATGAGACTCAAGTTGGGAATGACGTGTGTTGCCATCTTGATGACATCACCCCCTCATATTTTTAGATTTAATATTGAAGTCTGTGATCCATTTGAGTTATTCTTATAAATTGTACATGGGATAGATCAGTTCATTTTTTTGGCATGTGGATACCAATTGTTTAACCACGATTTTTTAGAAAGACTATCTTGTCTCTGCTTAGTTGCCTTTGCATCTTTGTAAAAAAAAATAAGTTATGCATATATATGTTACTCTATTTCTGATCTTTGTAACATTTTCTGTTGGTCTGTTTTTCTGTCTTGACACCAATTCCACATTTTCTTGATTACTCTAGTTTCGTAAGTCGAAATTAGCTACTTTTTGTCTTCCAATTTTGGTCTTCTATTTCAGAACAATTTTTGCTATTCTAAGTCTTTTGCATTTCCATATGAATTTTAGAACTCATTTGTCAATTTCTGCATGAAAGCCTACTGGTGCTTTGATGATTGAGATTGCATTGAATCTAAAAATCAATCTGAGTCAAATTTAAGTCTTCTAACTATGAACATGTATGTCTTTTCATTTATGGAGGTTTTATTTAATTTCTCTTGGTAATGTTTTGCAGTTTTCAGTGTGCAGATATTTCACATTTTGTAAATCAGATTTATCCTTGTAATGTGATTTATAAAAAGAAACACATATTTTTCTTGGGGGGGCGGTTGTCTTGTAGGGCTGAGTGAGCCCTTAACCTGTGGAATCAGATGCTATCTCCAGGTTGATAGTGTCAAAATTGAGTTGAAGTGTAGGATTCCTAGCAGGTGTTTTGAGAATTGCTTGTCGGTGTGGGGAACTGTTCCCTACCACGGCTACACTGAAATTGGTACTAGACTCGTTTTAATCTCTGAGTATTTAATAATTTTGGATACTATTATAAACCTCAATTTCTGATTATTTGATAATAGCATATAGAAATACAATTAATTTTTTATATTAACTTTGTATCTGAAACCTTGTTAAGTTAATTTATTAGTTCTAACAGATTTTTGTATATTCAATTGAATTTTCTACATAAATGATAGTCTTTCATAATAAAGACAGTTTTACTTCTTCCTTTCCAGTGTGGATGCCTTTTATTTCTTTTTCTTGCTATATTGAGTAAGTGTTACCTCCAGTATAATGTTCAAGAGTGGTGTTGTGATCCAGCCATCCTGCTTCTAGGTATTTACTCAAGAAGAATTAAAGTATATATTCATATGAACACTTGTACAGAAATGTTTTTACATCTTTATTTATCATAGCCAAAAACTGAAATATTCCAAATGTCTATCAGCAAATAAATGAGTTAAAAAGCTGTAGTATAGTCATACAGTGGATTATTACTCAACATTATTTAAAAAATAAACTAATTTGCTGCACCATGGAATAATGTCAAAATAATTATGCTGAGTGAAAGAAGCCAGACAGGGGAGTACATACTGTATGATTTAGTTATATAAAATTCTAGGATATGGAAATTAATGGAAATTTAAATTAAATGAAAGCAAAACAGTGGTTGTTTAGGAATAAGGTCAAGAGGTAATGGAGAGAGACTGAATGAAAAGATTACAAATGTGCAAGAGGGAGCAATGGATACTTTAATTATCTTGATTGTGGTTATGTTTTCATGGATATATATATGTGTGTGTATGTATAAAGACTTTATATTTATATATAAAATATATGTCAAAACTTATCATTATATATATGTGTGTATGTATACATACATACACACATATATATGTGTGTATATATAAAGACTTTATATTTATATATAAAATATATGTCAAAACATCATTTTATATACTTCAAATATGTGTACTTTATCATATGTCAATTATACCTCACTAAAACTATTAAATATAATTTAAGAAAAAACACTGCAGGCAATGAATAAATTCAGGTCAGGATTATCTGGCTGGAAGTGGATACAGAATGTCAACTCTACGGTATAACCCGACCACCAGAAACTTCCTCACTGTAGCCCAAACTCTGAGCAATTATAAGCCTGATTACATTAGGGGATTAAGTGATAAAGATAAATACTCTATTAATTGAAATAAATATCATAGAGAGGCAGTTTTCAGAGAAAAATTCCTAATGGTTCTATTGAATTTAAACTGGGGATAAGGACTAATTTTAAGGTATTCAGAGTGTAGAATACCAATAGCTATCATGATTATTTTAACAATAATATCTCATTGGCATGTAGCATGATTTGGGGATAGAATAGATGAGAAAAAAATAAATTGGAGGCATATAATTAGTACTGAGCAAATATTGCCAACTACTTAACTACTGGTAATAAGTGAAGGAAATGTCTCCTCTTTTTTCCTAGGAAAATACCTCCCACTCTCGATTTACAAAGTCATGGTCTCTGACTTCATGGAAATGTTCTTGAATTTCTTTGTGGAGATCATTCAGTCCTACTAAGGCCCTGTGATATTTGTTCAATTCCTCACACCTATAGCAACAGTTCTCTAATAGGTTTTACCCAGTGCTCACCCTGCTGTACTTATTAAAAGGCAATGATTTTATGCAAACATGGCTCAGTTCCCAATGCTGTCTCCATCTGTTGCTTCATCCCGGAGTATCATCAGTGTATTAATACAGTATCCCAGCTTGATCCTTCACCACGCTTCATGATTTCTGAAGTTTCAACAAGATTTCTGGTTCATGAGCTATTATTATTATTTGCTTTGCCTTGAAAGAAAAAGTTATTTTGTAATTCAAAATTCAAAAACTGAACACCCCAAGCTGCTTCTCATAAACCTAATTTCTACTGTTTCTGTCAAGCTTCTAATATATCTGAATTGTTGGATATCCCTTGGAAAACTGCATGAGAGTAGCCTCAAAAATCTAAATTCCATCATTTTATTTAAAAACAAAATTCTATAAGCATGTCCTGGCATCACTTGGGAATTTGGAGATACAGTGTCTTCCCTTGAAATTAACTAAGACAGTTGTCCAAGATATTCAATTATTTTATATTTTTGACTTTTTAAAAAACTTTTAGAAACTTATTTTCCATCAACCTTATTTCCATTTTGTTTAAGACTACGGAACAGCTTAAGACTACTCAGTGGTTGTTCCTACCCATTTGGTAGCCTGTGCAGTGGGGGCTGCAGACCTGCCTTCAGTGGCAGGCTGAGCACTCCGGTCTTCAAAAGGAAACTGCTGAATAGTCACAGAGGGCACCTGTACGGCTTCAGACCAGTCTGCAAATTCAGGTTGAGCAGCAGTGAAATCACTGGAGCAGTAGATTCACCCTGAATTCCTCCTTGGTCACAGCCTTTTCAGCATTGCCCTGCTCTTCCTTTTCAATCTTTGTAGAAGTAGAAATCAGGCCTGACCTCCCATAGGTGTTCACAGGAGATGGTGTCACGCAGATGCAGAGCATCCACGACATTAGACCCACTGAGTGAGCTCCCTTGTTGTTGCAGGGATGGCAATGTTCGCAGAGTGCAGAGGAGGGTCTGTGTTTACACAGAGCAGTGGTAGGCAGGTCAACAGAAGACACCTCTGAGAGAGACCAGTGGTCGACCCTGGGATGGGTAACCACCAGAAGTCTTGGCTCCCAGAAGGCCACCTGGATCTGGTTAGTGAAGTTTCCAGGAATGAAGCACCAGCTATAGGAATGGCTCCTATGGTAGCGGCAAACTTCAGCACAGCTCGCTAATCAGTATTCCTGGACAATAAGACGCTGACATCAGCTGAGTTTTCAATCAACAATGGCACGAGCTGCCAGCAGAAGCTTCTCTTCAGATTTATGATGTAGATGACGTCACTTTCCCTCTTGCATATGTACTGTTTCATTTGGAAGTCAAGATTGCTGCCATCTAAGTGGGTTCCTGCTGTAAGGGATTTGAGGACATCCTCCTGCTTCATCTGTAGGACACCAAGGGCTCTAGACATTGTGAAAGTTCCCTTTAAGTAACATGGGAACAAAGAACAATGCCAGATGGGCCCCTCTCTGGGTAGCACAGAAAAGGTGTCTATATATTCTTAATTTGGGGAGTTGAGTAAATTTTGTCCTTACCAACTTATAATTTTATAATCAAGGCACAGTAAATAATAGAGGAAAATCAATGTCATGTCATTCTATTAATCAGGACTCTTTCAATTGCTAGTGATAAAACTCCATCTCAAACAAAGTTGAACAAAATAGAGATTCCATTAGCTTACATAAGTGAAAAGTTCTTAGGTCTCGCTGCAGGCATAGCAGCATCTAGGTGCTCATATATGGTTCTCGCTCTTTCTATTTTGGACAGCTCTTCTAGGCACAATGAATAGCTGCAGCCCACAAGCCCCACATCATGCTACCTTAGCAACCCCACAGAACAGAAAGCAACTTTCCCAACAGTTCCGGCAGACAATTACCAGGGACAACTCTTCCTGAACTAAGCACCATAGCCAGGGGACTGGGGTGCTCTAATTAGTCAGGCCTAGGGCATGTGTCCTCTTCTGCATCTGGAAGATGGAGTCCTTCATGCTTAAATTGTATGGAATGAGTTCTCCTCAGGAATGAATGGGATTTGTAAACAAATATGATAAAAAACAGATATGATCTTATCAGCTAGGCAGATAAGTTCACAGATCTTTCTACAATTGTCAAGAAGATGACAATGTTCTCAAAGGCGTAGCTGTAATACCGTAAGTAAAGTTTAAAGTTAAATATATTTAAGTGCCAAAATGCAGAAGGCAAACTGTGTTTGTGTCATAGACACCATTCTCTTAGAAAGAGTCATCAAGAAAAACATTTGGAAGCTGTGAGGTTACAGTAGTCTTGCACCCCTCCTTGCTATTCACACTGTATATACTGCCTAACTGGACTCCCTAAAACACTGCTAAAGAACCTTTGGTAGTTCCTCAATACTTACATAATAAGGCACAGGCATCTTAGTCTGAAGAAAAGAATAGAATTCTTTTCAAATACAGTCAATCATACATATAGTTTATGACCTTGAATAAACTATCTAGCCTCTTTAAGCCTCAGTTTACTCATTTGTAAAATTAAAATATAATGCCTACTTTAGGGGATGTTGGAGAATCAAATGAGCCTATCATAATATCGGGCACATAGTAGATGCTCGAGAAGTACTGTTTTTAGTATTATTCCTCCTGTTCCTCCACAGGAATAGCCTTCTCGCTATTATTCTCTTATCTGATGTTCCAAAAACTTCCCTTGCTCAGTGTAAGCTTGATAAAGGCAGGGATTCTTGCTGCTTTATTTGCTGATGGCTTCTTGGGGCTATACCTATAATAAAGTAAGTGCTCAGAAAGCATTCGCTGAGTGAATGAATAAATGAATGGTCTATCTTAACTCTCACCTCGAAAAGTTCATGCATTCAGGAGATAATCCCTGTTAAATTCATTTTTATAGTGCCCCAAATTCCTAGTTTAGAGCCTAGAACAAATATTTGTTGAATTAATGACTGAATGGGTGAAAACCCAAACAATTCCCTCAAGTACTGTTTTCATTTTTCAAACGCTAATACAGTCAATAAACATTTTAACTGCAATCATAATCATCACTCCTAGCATTTTAAACTCCATATTCAGAAGGAAAAATAATACAAATAATATGCCTGCATGTTCAATCAAACACACATACAAACTGAAGTTAAAAGCGTTAAGGAGTGGCATTTATATTGTTCAATGGCTTTAAAAATGTAAAGATTGCTCAATGATTTGGAGTACTTTTTTCTGAAAACTGTCTGCTTTTTAATCCCAGACAATGAATAGTAAATAGCATGTATTTAATAAAAACATTTCTGAAGTCAGAGCATGTTACTGAATGATCAATAAAATGTGCCTTTTAACTTATATGCAAGGCTGGTATAATCAGCTTTTTAATGACTCCCTTGACTGCAGCAGAAAGTTTTATAAATTCCAAATAGTGAGATTTTTATGAAAGTTATTAGCATACTTGGTCAGCAAAGAACTATACACCATTTCCTGGGATTTTTAACTGTTTTAATGAGGCAAACATTACAAAGAAGCTTAAAGGCTAAACTTTATTGGCAACATAATAGAACAAAGATCTATTTAGCCTTCACTAAGTCATTCCCCAATCACTTGCATATTGGATAAGCATGATAAAATAAGGAAGAGATTACTTGTTTTCTCCAAATCCTAACAGGACTGTGTACTTGAACATGATTTGAACCCATGTTAATCAATTTCCTAATGGAAAAATATGACCTCCTACCTTTAAAAATTAAATGACCCTTTGGAGACTTACTAAAAAGAAGACTTGCCCAACTTTACTAACATTAAATGACCCATACAAAACAGCATCTTGATGTATTAATATATAAATCAAAAACATCTGTATCATGTTTGGCTTAAAAAATACAATGATTTGAAAATAAAAGCGGAAAGTTTTTGTAAAAATGTGTACTTTATTTCAAAGTACACATTTAATGCAAACCATTAAACACATTTTTGATAATGTTCTAAAATTTAATTCAGTCATTTGAAATAAAGCTCAGAGAAGTCTATCTTTCTTCCTTATGTGGGACTATAGTAAACACTTGAACAACCTGAAGGTCAGGGGCACCAACCCTGTGCAATCGAATATCCACATATAACCTTTGACTCTCTAAAACTTAATTACTAATAGACTACTGTTGACCAGAAGCATACTGATAACAGAAGTAGTTGATTAACACATATTTTGTATATGTATTAGATAACATCTACTATATGCATAAGTATATACTGTAAGTATAAACTAAAGAAAAGAAAATGTAATTAAGAAAATCATAAGAAAAAATATATTAATAGTACCATATGGATTTATTGAAAAAATAAATAAATCCACGTATAAGTGGACCAACACAGTTTAAATCTGTGTTCCTCAAAGGTCAGCTGTACCTAGAACCTTCCAGCAGGGATTTTAGACCTGAAATCAACTGACTCTGAGTAGGCCTGTTGATAGGTTTCAGGAAGCCCCTGAAACCACTGAAGTTGTGCTCAAAGTTTTGTGTGTATACACAGACATGTCTTTTTTCCAGAGCAGAGTTTCTCACCTTGGCATCATTGATATTTTCCCACTCTCTGTCGTGGGAACTGTCCTATGGATTATAGAATATTTCACATTATCTCCAGCCTCTACCCACAAGATACCGCTAGTACGGCCCCAGTCATGACTATCAAAATGTCTCCAAACATTACAAATGTCCCTGGAGAACCACCGATCTAGAGGGAGGGTCCACTGCTTTTATCAGATTCCCAAACGAGTTAAGAGCCACTCCTTTAGTGTGTGAGACTAGTCACTTCACTGCTGAGTCCCATAGATATACACATGCTGGTCTGGTCTTTGGGATTCCCCCCAGAATGAAACCTATTGCCGTCACTCTTGTGGCAGGCCGAGTGGTGGGTCTCCCCATCACCATCCTTCCCTCTGTGAGATGCAATCGCCTAAAAATCTGGTTTTTCAAAAATCTTTGACTAAGGACTCCCAATTGCTGATGGCTTCAGAGAGTCTAAGGATGGTGTTCAAAGAAGGGGAGTCAGAGAAACCTGGTAGGTTTGTTGAGGTTTGTTGCTCATGTTATTTTGATTCCCTGCCACACAAACCGGGACCTGACTTGGGTAATCAATACACATTTAGTTAATGATTGGATAACTGGACTGTGAAACCCACGGCATCTATGAGAGCTTATTCTTAATTAAAAGACCCACGGTATAAAGTAGTTCTGAAGTCACATCTTCCCAAAGTTCTGATTTTCTCTGCCTACCTACCATAAACCTGTTGCCTCAGAGATCCACCCCGTGGAGAGCAGAGCCCAGTAAGCCCATTCCACACCATTAACTGTACTCAGTGGCAGTGGATTATCTCTATGCTCCATGTAAATTTGGCCCTATGTGTTGGTCACAGGTACCCCTGAAGGCATACAACACCCAAAGTATCCTTATCACCTCCACTGGAACCCTTGTGGGGTGTAGGATAGTTCTCATGCTCTGCTTTTCTTTTCCCTTTAAAACTGCTCTGACCATCCACTGTCCTTGATGTCCTTTTCCAAATCCTTCCAGTGCCCTACACACACACACACACACACACACACACACACACACACACACACACACACTCATACACACTACTTTCTTTCCTACCCCACACAGACTGTATTAAACAAAACAAAATTCAGCCACATACTATTTCAAGAGATACCTCAAAACATAATGGCATAAAAAAGTTTAGAAATAAAAGTGTGAAATACCACCCAAAAGAGAGCTGATATAGCACAAGGGACTCCAAGTACAATAGTATCACCAAAGTTAAATACATTTGCTACATGACAAAGGTTCAATTCACCGGGGATACAAATCTAAACTTACATGTACTCATAAAATAACTTTGACATATGTGAAGCAAAATTTGACAGCACACAAGCAACTTAACAAATCCTCTGTTACAGTAAGATTTTATCATAAATTTCTCAGTAATTGGATCAAACGAACCCTATATAATAAGTATATAAAAATTTGGTAATACTGTAACAAGCTCAATCCAACATACATATATATTTCAAACCTTGTCCATACAATCCACCTTCCAACCAATTCCTCTATGTAAACCTCCACTATTTCCTTCCTATTCTCTCTTTCAGCTAATTTCCTTGCTACTTCACTGAGAAATTTTAAGCAGCAAGAATTTCTCCAGACTCTCTCTACTACTTCTAACCACTTACTATCATCTGCACTCATACTCTGCCTTCCCACATTTACTGTAGATGAACTCTCTGAGCTCCAGTGTAAAATAAGTCCCTGCCCTTGTGCACTGGACCCCATCCCCTCTGACATTCTTTCTCTAGTAGTATTCCTTTCTCTCCTGTTTCAGTCTGCTAAATCATTCTTACTAGCAGTCCCATTAGCGTGACCCCATCTCCCCTGCAAATACTTCCCCTTTCTCTGCTCCCCTATGCTGATAACTACAGTCTCTTCTGCTACTCTCAAATCTATTTTAGTCCAGCTTTCACACCCATCGCTTCACTGAAACTGTTCTTGTCAAGATCTCCATTGCTATATCCAGTGGTCTTTTCTGAGTTTCCACCTCACAATGCTAATGTCAGCACTGATCCAGCACACTCTCCTTCTTTATTCACTTTCTTCTTTAGCTTCTAGGACACACATCCCCTTGGCTTTCCTCCCACATCAATGTTTGGTCCTTCTCAGTCTCTTACTGGTTACTTGTCTCCTCTCAGACCTCATAACATTAGCCCTTGGGCCTCTTCTCTTCTCTTCCCATACTCGCTCCCTTGGCAACCTCATTCAGCCTCAGGGCTTAAATGCTGTCTATATAATAATGACTCCTAAATGCATATCTCCAGCCCAGGCCTCTCTCCTGAAGCCTAAGTTTCTATATCCAAACGCCTACTGAACACCTCTGCCTGAGGAATTCATTAAGAACACAAACTCAGCATGTTAAAAACTTAATTTCTGATCTCCCTCCAAAAAACCTAACACTCACAGATTTCCCTATCTCAATAATGATGTCACCATTCCTCTGTGAGCCCAAGCAAAACAAACAAACATAAAAACTTGGAGTCATCCTTATCCCCTCTCATACCACCTTTACTCTGTCAAGAAATTCTTTTGGCTCTATTTTTAAAATATGTCCAGAATTCAACCACTTCTTTCTACTGCCATGTTAATATCATGGTCTAAGTCAGCATTATCTCCTCTGAGGATTGTTATACTATCCTCCTGACTTTCCTGCTTTCATCCTTCCCCTTTTAGTCTATTCTCAACACAGTAACCACAGTGACCCTTTGAAAATGTAAATCATATCATGCCACTGCTCTGTTCCTTCTCTCACTCAGTGAAAACCAAAGAACTTATAATGAAGTGCACCTCTTATTATCTGACCTCATCTCTTACTATTCTCTTTATTGCTTGCACCCCCCTCTAGTCACACTGCCTCCATGCTGTCCTTTGAACATACAAGCTCCCATTTAACACCATCTCCATCTACATGGCCTGTCTTCCTACTTAGACCCTTTGTACTCCCTGTTCCCACTGCCTAAAATACTCTTCATACATGACTAATTTCCTCACTTTCAAGTCATTGTTCAAATGTCATCTTCTTAGTGAATCCCTCCATGACCACTTTATTTACAATTGGAAAAACCACCTCCAGCCCTCCTGTATTACTTTTTCCCTCATAGCCTTTAACAGATTCTTACACACTTATGTGCTACATTCATTATTTATTATCTATCTTCCTCAACTAGAATGTAAACATTTAGGGCAAAGATTTCTGGCTACTTTGTTCACTGAGTTATGTCAGGCATCTCCATGAGTTCCCGGCACATTTTACACAGTAGATATTTGTTAAATGAAAAAAATGAATGATTGAACAAATAAATAAATGAATGAAAGCATAGAACACTGCACCCAACATTCTCGTCAAAACATAAATGAAATCATTATAAAATGTGAGCATGTTATAAACAAGTTCAAAAATCACGATCGTACAGACTAGTGAGGAAGCACACTTGCCGTTATAAAAGAGGAAGTACAGAGTCTATCTGAAAGAAAAAAGAGGAATGTCTCACCCAGAATTTTAAGTGCAGGTGCATATTAGTGGAAGAAATAATATCTAGGAAATTTTAAAGATGTGTATAGCTGAGGAGTAGAGTGGAGGAGATTTGAGTGTTCTAGGCAGAATGAAAGAATATGAGCAAAGATCGGAAGGCAATAGTGAGAGTACAAAGAGTAAGAAGCACTGAAAAGAGATGTTAGTGAATGATGAGGCTGGATTACAACTTAAGTAGGGACCATTTCACAAAGATCTGTGTGCATCCTATTAAAGAATTTAAACTTCATCCTAAAAGCAATGGGAAGTCTTCTGGTTCCTTCACCTCTTTATCATCAATGACCTTTCTCTCCACCCTATTAGCTACCCATCCCCATGGCCTAACCCTAGACCTCAGCAGCACCAGAAACTACATTACTTCTAAAATCTGAATTTCAAATACTACAGTTTCTAGCCACTAGATCACTTGTTCACATATTCGCACAGCTAAAAACCTTCACCTTCACCAAGACGCCCACTACACTGAACTCACCACTTTCTCACTAACAGTCATCCCCTGTATGTCTCATGCCTTTCCTCTTCTAGCCAAATTCCATGGTCCACCATCAGAATCCCATTCTTTTCAAAGACCCTGAGCTCTCTTACTCTTTTATCCTTCCATACGACTCTCCAGGCTAAACCCTGATTGTTAACTTGCCTTCCTCTTATTTGCACTGACATCTGAAAATTCGTAGAGAAAAATTATATACATAGACTTAGTTGTTTCACTTTAAATTCATATCACAACCCACAAATGGGTACTCAACAAGTCTCAGAAATCCTGCTCTATTTCACTGATATATTTACTTCCCACCCCTGTACCACTTCCTCTCCTTGCCCTCTAACCTCCCATACCCTTCCTCAGCCTTCACCTTCACTCTCAGCTGATGACTTTGCCTCATCCTTCATTGAGAAGCCATAAATGGGAAGATTCTTCTCACTCTTTACCTACAAACAGACTTGCCTCTGCTCTGCTCTCCTCAATGAGTCCAGCAAAGAAAGTGCTCTCTCCTCCTAAAGTGCTCTCTCCTGCTTTACATGTGACTCCATCAAATCCCTCTTGCTGCAATCAAGATAGTCCCTTTCTCTATGTTGTCATCATTCCCTCTCAACTGAATCATTCCATCGTTTTATCCTAAAATCCTCTTGTAGCTCCAACTTAAAGACCCCGATCACTTCATTGCATAAACCCCTCCGGTTCCATGCTCTTCCTCCACTCTCCTGCACAGAAAAACTGCCTCAAACTTTTTCTATACTCAACCTTATTTGCTTTTATACTTTTCATTCTCTCTTCAATCCACTTCTCTCTGGCTTCTCACTTCCTACCATCCCAGTTAAGGCTATTTTTGCTTATGTCATTATCATCCTCTCCGTAGTCAAATTCAATTTCTCCAATTTTATCTTACCTCTCAGCACATTCCAGGAGGAGGTTAACCTTCTAGTTCTTAAAATCTCACTGCCTCGATACAATATGTTGCTTTTCCTCTTACCTCACTGTTTACTCCTTCTCACTTTCTTTTGCTATCTCTTTTGCAAACTCTATTTATTGGTATTCCTCAAGAGTCACTCCTGAGCCCTCTTCTTCTCTTTTCTCTCTAAACTTTTTCTTCTATGATCCCATCCAATAGTTCTTAAGCAGTTTGAGATGACTCTCAAATTGATGTCTCTTGTATAGATGTCTTCTCTCAATCCCAGATACCAATAACCATCTTTCACCATTGTCTGGTTGAATGACTCACCAGCTTAATGAGTCAAAAATTAAATTTCCAATTCGAACCCATTCCTCATACTTCGCCACCTTAGTGAAGACCTTCATTGCTCATCTCATTGTTCAACCCACAAGTCTCAGAATCTTCACAATCCTTTCATTTCCCTCATCCATCACATTTAATCCATCAGAAAGTTCTACTGATTCTAGCTTCAAAATCTACCTCAAATATGTCTTTTTCTTTGTATTTAAAATGTCATCACCTTTTGTCCATGCCACCATCATTTTCTCATTTCCAATCTAGTCTACTAAATAGCCTTTATTTTCTTTCTTCCTTCCTTCCTTCCTTCCTTCCTTCCTTCCTTCCTTCCCTTCCTTCCTTCCTTCTTCCTCTTTCTTTCTTTCTTTCTCTTTCTTTTTTCTTTCCTTTCTTCTTTCTTCCTTCTTTCTTCCTTTCTTTCTTTCTTTCTTTCTTTCTTTCTTTCTTTGCTTTCTTTCTTTCTTTCTTTCTTTCTTTCTTTCTTTCTTTCTTTCTTTCTTTCTTTCTTTCTTTCTTTCTTTCTTTCTTTCTTTCTCTCTCTCTTCTTTCTGTTCTTTCTTTCTGTCTACTTTTGCTTACTTGCTCATCCCTTCCCACTCCATTCTCCACACACAGAAAGTGATTTTAAAAATAATAAAGATTATTTCCTCACTCTTCTATAGCTTTCCCTTATACTTAGAATAAAATCCAAACCTCTTAATATATGTTGTACAACTGGACCCGATTTAGTCTCTGCCCAACTCTACACACTCTCTCTCCTTGCTGATCAGTGCTCATTCCCATAGGCCTGGCCTCGGTTCCTCAGACACAGCATGTTCTCCTGTCTCAGAGAATTTGCACGTGGTCTTTCCTCTGCCACAAATCTTCTTCCTTCCAGTCTTTTCATATCTAGCTTCTTTTCTTCCTTCGGGCTGTACCTGAAATGTTACCACTCAGAGTAAAGTCTGTCTCACCTCTACCTTGTTTCTTTTCTAGAACATATTATAACTTATATTTTCTTATTGACTTAGATTGTCTGTTTACTGAAAGTGAATGTAAGCTGTATGGTCAATTGTCCCATCTAACCCATTCACCATCATATCTCTGTGGTCTAGCACAGAGCCTGGTACAACACATATTGGTCAAGTGAATTAAATAAGGAATCAATGAAATAGCAGGAGGGGAGTGATGTGATCAAACTCCTGTTTTAAGGTAGTGGTTCTTAGCTGAAGCAATCCCCTCTCCCCCCACGGACAGATATTTGGCAGATATCTGGAGATATTTTTTATTGCAATGACTGAAGTGAAGGAGGATTTGCTAAAAAGTAGAGGCTAGGGTTGCTGATAACACACAATAATGCTGAGGTTAAGAAACTCTATGTTAGAGATATCAAGATACATTTTGAAGAATAGACTATGGCTCATTAGCCTCTTTCTCAGCTGATAATGGGAACATCAGTTAGAAGGTCGTTCTAGGTAAGAAAAGATGCCCAAGAATGAAATAAAGTATGCAGGATGGAGAGAATTAAATACATGTTTAGAATGTATGGATATAGGATAAGTGTTTAGATTATACTTTGTGATTAATCATATGGGGAGGAAAAAGAGTCAGACAGACAGAAAGCCAAAGATATCTAGGATTACTCGCAGGCCTCTGGTTTGGATGTCTAGATGAAAGTAGTACATGCTTTGAGTCTGAAGATAAAGAAAGTGGAGCTCACTTGGAGAGGAAGATACACTCGGTCTTAATGAAACATGAAGTTAATAAATGCTTGTGGAACTCACAATATGAGCCTAACAATTTCCATTGCTGAAGTAAAAACCATGAATTATAAATTTGCAGAGATAAATCAAGACAAACCTTATAAAGGTGAAAACGATATGGTATGAATAAACAACATACAGTATAGTTACTAAAGATTTTTTATAATAGGGAAGAAAATAAAATAACATGAAACAAAATAAAAAGGAATAAAACTTTCAGAGATGCAGTGATTAAACACGCCTAGAGAAAACAGAGCTCATACAATAAAACACAAATACAACTTAAAATAAGTAAAGATGACAAAGAGAGTAGAAAACCTTTAAATTAAATGTGTAATTCCTTTTAGCACAAATGTGCAATGAAAGGGCCAGCTGTATTATTTATGTAAAAAGAATTTAGAAGTTTTATGATATATAAAAAAGACAATAGTACCCCATTTTAAACAATGGTGTTAATATATAATACTACACACACAAATTTACAAGATACAGTATAAAACCATACTTTTGACCAAGAGAAACTGTAGTTTAAGATCAAAGCTTAATTGTAAAAAGCTAGGATATTTTAAAATAGTGGTTGTAGTGAGCTGAAGAAAACCTCCTTTTCTCCCCCGAAGATATGAGTTCCTAATCCCTGGCACTGTAAGTGTTTCCTTAACAGGAAGAAAGAGTCTTTGTAGATGTAATTAAGGATCTTGAGATGAGAAAACTATTCTAGATTATTTGAGTGAGTCCTAAATGCAATCACATGTATTCTTATAAGAGGAAGGCAGAGGGAGATTTGACACAGACAGAAGTAGAAAAGGCATAGAAGAGGAGTCCATGTGATTATGGAGACAGATTGGAGTGATACAGCCATAAGCCAGGAAATGATGGCAGCCAGCAAAAGCTGGAAGAGGCAAGAAATAGATTCTACCTTAGAACCTCCAGAAGAAGCCAAACCTGCCAGTACCTTGATTTCAGCCCAGTAATAATGATTTTTGGCTTCTTGTCTCCAGAACTGTGACAGAATACGTATATGTTGTTTTAAGCCAAGTTTGCAGTAATGTGTTATTATAGCAGCCATTGGAAACTAAAGTAAAAGTATATTTTAAATATTTATATACATCAAAATATAGTTTAAATTTTATCAATATATAATAAAAGAAGATGTAGATAATACTGTTATAATCTGTGTCCCTTCAAAATTCAAATATTGAAGCTCTAACCCCCAATGTGACTATATTTGGAGATATGGCCTTTAAAGAGGTAATTCAGGTTAAATGAGTCATAAGTGTGGGGTTCTAATCTGATAGAATGGTGTCCTTAAAAGAAGAAGAAGAGACACCAGAGACTTTTTTCTCTCTACAGAGCATAAATTTCAATAGTTCCATGGGACTTCATTATATAAATTTGCTAAAATCGATTTAACCAATCCCATATTGTTACCAAAAATATATTATGAGAAGATGGTGAGGGCAGCGAAACTACTCTGTATGATGCTATAATAGTGGATATATGCCATTATACATTTTTCAAAATCCATAAAATGTAAAACAGCAGTATTGAACTCTAATGTAAACTATGGACTTTAAGTGATAATGACGTGTCAGCATAGGTTCTTAAACTGTAATAGTGGTGCTAGATGGTGCTTAATGTCGATAGAGGGAGAGGCTGTGTGTATGTGGGGACAGAGGGCATATGGGAGATCTCTTTACTTTCCACTCAACTTTTCTATGAACCTAAAATGACACTAAAACATAAATTCTAATATATTATCATGAGCATCCTTCTATATAAAACTATTTGCACATTTATGACTATTTCCTTAAGATAAATCCCAGTAAATAGAATTGTCTGGTCAAACGGTATGCTTGTTTGTGTTATCAGTTTGCTCTCCAGAAAGTTTTTGATACCTTACACTCCTACTAAGAGAGTATACTTGAGTTGATTTTTGATCCCTGACACAAAACTGCCTGGGTTATATTTCATTCCATACCTCCACCTACCCCATCCCCAAAATAGTGCTGTAAAAATATTATTGTATGTTTCTATCAACAACATCACTATTTTCTTAACCACAATACAGTACCAAGTTCACTCTGTCTTTTGATTACCAACTAACTGCATCTCTGAGAAAATGTATGCCATGCTAATTTGTCTTTATGTTAAATTTCAAAGACATTCCCACATGGATCCCAGATGTTGACCATTTAATGTTAGAAGGTGTTTCCTCATTATACAAATATGGTATGTGTCCAAATGTTGACATTGTTTAGTTTATGAATCAGTTAAAATAACTATATCACAAAAACAATGGTTCACGTGTGAGTCATAAATTAAACAATGCCAATTTCTTGATGTGTACCACATTTGTATAGTAAGGAAACACCTTCTTGGATTAAGTGGTCAACATCTGGAATCCATGTGAAAGCTTTAAAAAATTAGTGCTGTATTTTCTTAAATTGTCCCAGTGTAGAAAGAAATCCAAAATGGAGGCGATTTTTACAAAAATTTCTCTGCTTCAATATTCTTGCAAGTAGTGCCTCGCTTGGTTGGTACAAAAGCTTAAGTCAAAGAAATACAAGTCAAATTCCATTACAGGGAATATAAAGGGAGTCTAAGTCTTGTTCATTTGTTTGTTTGTTTGTTTATTCTAGATCTTTTACTGTGATATTGTAGAATACAGTTATAGTGGGTTGAATAGTGGTTCCCAGGAAGGTATGTTCATGACTCAACTTTAAAACCTGTGAATGTGACCTTACTTTAAAAAAGGTCTTGAGCACATGCAATTAAGAATATTGAATGCGATCATCCTGGACTTAGAGTCAGCTCTAAATCCAATGACAGGTGTTTTTAGAGAAAGGCAGAGGGAAATTTGTGACACAGATGCATAGGAAAGAAGACCACATAAAGTCAAAGGTAGAGACTGAAGTCACACAGCCCAAGCCAAAGAACTCCTAAAGCCACCAGGAACTGGAAGGGAGGCAGCTTCCTAAGAGCTTCAGAGGCACCATGGCCCTGCTGACTCTTGATTTTGGATTTGTGGCCTCCAACAACTGTGAAAGAATAAATTTATGTTGTTTTAAGCCACACAGTTTGTGGTAATCTGTTATGACAAACCTAGGAAACTACAATGAAAATTCATAGTAATAGGATTAGATATACACTGAGTTAATTATATCGCTATATTTTATTCAAATTTGACATGCCTGATTTTTTTGGTTTTTGATTAGAACCAAGCACTTGGTCGTTCTGCTTTGGGTTTAAATAATATTAAAGAATCCCTTATAACCTTGTTCTGATCCCCCAAAATTCTCCCCATGATTTTAAGCAACTTTGAGAGATTACCTAAAGAGTTGTGAGATGTGAGGGATTTAGGCTAAATAGGAAAAGCAGCCTTAAATAATCTTGGCCTTTAAAATGGTGACAGATGCCGGATATCCTTTAGTTTGCTTGATTTCTGCCCATGTTGTGGATAATATGTGTGTAGAAAAGCTAAATATCATATCAATGTGACCGTAAAGCATAATTAAAGACAGGTAGAACATTACCCTGCATTGACATGTTTGCTGCTGGCTATGTACTGAAATCCAAGTGTGTATGCTCCCTCAGATTTTAAAAGGATCAGATATATTTTAATAAACTTCAGGGTGGTTTTTTGGAAGAGGCTCTCCTTTTGGTACATTTGGTACACCTTGATATTCAACACCAAGTGTAAGCTCAAACTCTTTAAATTTTCACTTTACGTTTTGTGTTTGCTGAGCTTTCCTTGAGTTAAGAGAAATGAATATCAGATTGTTATTCTTGAGTACATTTTATGGTATAGTGGCCCGGGATCATTTTTTCCATGACCTACCATCTCCTGGCCCAGTCCCCTGGTTCACCTCAAGAAGTGAGAATTACAGTGGAATATTATGCCATCATAAATAGTCTTGAAGAATTTTTAATGGCTTGGGAAAATGCTCTCTGTATAAAGTTTAATAAAAAAAAAATCAAGATAATCTGGATATACACTATGATCCAAATTTGTCTAGACATACACACATTTATAAATACATACATTCAAAAGTAAAAATTTTCACGAAATTGCTAAATTAGCCACCTCCAGATGATGGAATTATACATAACTTTTTCTTTGTTAACTATATTTTTGAGTGTGTTTCTTTAAAATGAGCATGTACAACTTTTATAACCAAAAATAATAATGTAATGGAACCCAACTAATACCTGGAAGCTAAGAATCACCTTTGTGCAGCAAGGACTACATTTTTAAGGTAGTTGCTTACAAAATAAGGTCGCTTATTTCAGAAATGGTTGATAAAGAATTTACATTTATTCTGCAAAAATTTCCCTATGTATTCAAGAATATTCATGATCCTCGTTTTCCCCCACTTGTATTATTTGCTTTTACCTTACTCTTCTCACCCACCATGGGTACAGGTTGATGATAACAGGCTGAGAAGGTAGAGAGAAGAAAGTAGAGGGTAGGGTGCACTATGAACAAAAGTTACTGAATACTTCCCTTGAAGTCTTTCTACCTCTGGACCAATGTGCCCCAAATGGAGGAGAGATAGCATAGAAAACCAGCAATGCCAAGTAGCTTGTATTTTTCTGAATAGTGGAGAACTTAACCCCACCACCAACCCTACTGCCACTGCTAATGAAAAGACGGGATTTTCAGAAGATGGCAGAAGATAATTTTTTGCCCCAAATTTACTGGATCCAGTCACCAGGAGCATAGAATATTTCCTAAGTTGTTTGGCAAGATGACTAGGTCATAAGATCCTTGAGAGCAAGAACCATGCTCTCCCTCATTTGTTTTCATTGAGCCTAGGACAGTGCCTCACACGAAGTTCTCATTAAGTGCCAAAATCCAGAAAAAAAATATATTTTTATGGATTTCTGATGACTGCAGAGGCAGTGCCTAACAAGCTGATGAACACTATGAAAAGAGCTTTGTTGTATTAAAGGCCAGCAGTATTTGATGAAATCATTGATCATCAAGGGATGGGTTATGGAGCATACTGGGGAGTATGTAGCTTTTAAAAGGATGCATCAGAATAAGGTGTGAAGGTGGAGAGAAAGGACACATGAGGTTTGAACAAGCTTATTTAACTATGATTTTATATTTAAAAAGTGAAAGAAGTCTATGTATAATGATTCTCAGGGGTGGAGAGGGTGGTGTAGATGTTTAAGAGTATGAAATATGTCAAAAATCTAAGCACGTACTCCAAAACTGGTTAGAAGGCATGGCATATTAATGTGTATGGATTTTTAAAGTTTAAGAATCACTGAACTAAATAACTGGATTCCCCATTCAAACTACCTCATAACTATAAAAATAGAGTTGCCTTAAATATTAATGATTGTGGCCTTCTCTGTCTCCAGATCCAGTGATCATTCCTAACCTGCTTACATGCTTCCAACACTTTATATATAGCTTTATAAAATAATTACCTTTGTAAAAGCTAGAGGATGGTTCTCACCATTTTTTTATTCTCATCTGCTTAAGATCCATTTGACGATTTCTTTTCAAAAATTTTAAATATTTTTGTCTCTAGACTTCTAAGGTTCTGATGCTTACCAGAGCAGTATTTGTCTGGAAAGCAGACAACAAATATACTAATATGTGATCACATAGAGAAAAAGAGTCAGCATCTAGATAACAGAAGAAAATATACATGTAAGTACACTGCAGGTGGATGGCGGGCTAGCAGAGTACAAATTAAGAGAGAAGGGAGACCCTCGTCATTTAGAATATCAAGCTCAGTCAGTGGTCTTCTCCAACAATTCAGATAAGTGAAGGTCAAGAAAAGGCATGTTTTTGTGCATGTTTCCTAAGTACTTTTAATATAGTCATCCAAAGAGTACTTTTCCTAAGTCTTAACACATTCTAAAGTGGAAACCAATTAAAAGATTTATTTTTATATTCAAGCCCATCTTACAGAGAAAAGCCTCTGCTGGGTCTTAGAGCTTGGAGTGAAACCTTGGGGAAGATCATTTAAGTACCACTTAGCTCACTTCTAAAACCTGGCAATCAATGGCCATGACAGTTTCTCTCATTTGAGTTTCAAGTAATTCTAAAGAAAAATTGATCACAGATAACCACTTTATAATTTTTAGCAGTGAGTAATCAAAAAATACATTTCTATTTCACATTTAAATTAAACACTCCTATGGGGCTGTTCTCTATAGCAGGGGTCCCCAACTCCTGGACCACGGACTGGTACCAATCCGTGGCCTGTTAGGAACTGGGCTGCACAGCAGGAGGTGAGCAGCAAGTGAGGGAGGTAAGCTTCATCTGTATTTGCAGCCACTCCCCAGTGCTAGCATCACTGCCTCAGCTCCACTTCAGATCATCAGGCATTAGATTCTCATAGGAGTACCACTGCTACAGAGGCTTCATAGGCGTCATAGTTTGCAATTCTTTAATTTCCCTAAACGTCAAAATTAAGAAAAGAGAATTCTTAAGAGAAAACCATTCCCCAAATAAGAGATTTAAAGTACAATGTGCTTCTGAGTTTCTTTAGTAAATCTCATTGCAATCCCCAAAATGTATGTCTTACAATGCATCCCATAGCTAGGTGAATGCATTCCAGTGGTATGCACCCCCACACGGTTGATAAGATTTTAAGATTTGAAAGGATTGCCAGGGTCCAAATCCCATTGATTAACTTCATGACTATGGGCAATCACCCTAACTATACTGCTTCAAGTTCCTTGTCTGGGTAATAGGAATCCTAACAGCAATAGTGCCTACTTCATAAGGTTATTGTCATGAAGATTAAATGAGTTAACCGCCCTAAAGGCTTAGCACAGTCTCTAGCATACAAAAAGGACCCAATAAATGTAAATGAGGTTAACATCAAACAAAGAAAAGAAACCTTACTATAAATCATTTTTGGGGGTGATCACTTCATAAGTATATAAATACCTAATCACTGTTGTACACCTGAAAATAATATACTACTATATGTCGACTGTAATTGAAAGATAAAAATTTTTAAAGTCTTGCAATTTAAATTATTGTCAGCAGATCTGTCTCTACTGCCTACAAAAGGGCATTGAGACAAGCTTCTTCTGAGATGACTTTTAACTAAAAGATCTTGTGATAAAGACACAAGCTAGCATACACCAATTCAAATTCCATTCATATAAAATAATTTCCTGATGCTGACTAAAACTATTATCTTCTGAAATATTACCTTTTTTTATACTTTATTTTTCAATTACAGCTGACATTCAATATTATATCAGTTTCAGGTATATAGCATAGTGGTAAAATATTATCTTTCCTAAACCCTAAACCCTCAAAGTCTATAGCTAAGAGCGTAAGCTATAAATTAGAAGCCAATCTCTTTATGTAGCGTTCCCACTAACAAAATCCCACATCACAAACTTCTAATAATGTTTCTTGTCCGCAGATTAATAACCTAGTTCAAAACCACATCATTTCCTTTTTCTGCCTCATTTCTTTCAAAGTGAAACATAATTTTTTCTTGAACCAGAACTAGAAATTTCTAGATTAACTAAGCAAATCATTACCAGAAATGCAATTTTATAATAATAGTATTTCAGCAACTCAACAAAATATAAAATATCTTTGTGGTATCTGTTAATACATAAAAATAACCTAATACATATATAGTATATACTGCCTAAGTGGAAAATTAACTGTATAACTAGACATACAAACAGAAATCACTATAGATTCCATCAATGTCGTATTTTGAAGTCCAGTTAGAAACATTTAAAGAACTGTGACAATTCTTTAAGTCTTGGCCGGATGTCACAAACTACTTAGCACAGTTTTGTTTGGTCAACACAGTATTTTAAAAATTATTAAATTCAAATATCTTTAGGCGAGCCATTCCTTTTTTTTTTTTTACTTGACAGGCCTTTAAAGACATTTTACTTTGCAAACCTTGATTAAGGCCCAGCCTTACAGAGAAGAGATCAAAAGATAATCATTAGTTAAATGGGTACCTCCTTCACTGATGGCCTGATAAAGTCCAGAGACTTGAAAATTATGGATACTAATAGTTACATTGAGGAATTCTTCTAGCGTGTTTGTTGGATTAGTTTAAAATATATGCTTTCAATGTATGCATCTAACAGTGAATCATTTGATTAGGATTACTGAGTTAAGAATCATTTACAGCTGGATACTGAAAGAAACTAGAAAATAGAAAAACACTTTAAAACATGTACTTATCATATGAAGATTTGAATTAAAGTCTAAATTTTATATTATTTTCAAAAAATTAATAATATTTGGTCAATTGTTGGCTTTTCTTCATAGAATAGGAAGTGAATTTGCTCAATGCAATATTAAGAGAGGAACTAGTTTCTAGTAATGTATTTTAATGAATATTTATACATATACACACATAGAGACACACGCATATATACAAATACTCAGAGTAAGGACTGAGACAACTATTACTCTCATTCTTTTCAGTTCCATCGTACCTTCTGGGAGATTCCATTCCACTTAACAAATTAAGTCTAGGACCCAATTAAGAGAACAATGGGGAGGGTTTCCTAAAGCATTAGTTCATGTATCACTCCAGAGGTGTTAGGTTTTAGGCACTGATGAGGCACAAGCTGGCTGACTTTAGAGTCCAAACATTATTAGTTAAGTGTTCTTTTAAATTAACATGGAGGAATGCTTCCATTCAGATGGCCCCATTAAGTACACCCTTGTCTCCAGCTTCTTCTTCAGAACACATATACAAGGCACCTTGCAGTGAATTTGCTTCTGGAGGCTGTGCCCCTGAACTCTCATGAATGAGTCTTTCTGGAGCTTCTGGTGAATTTTCCCTCCATCTTGGACTTGAGCGTTGTTGGGAGACTTCCCAGAGTGATGGACATGGAGAAGGGAAACTCAGAGCAGATCGTGACAGGGGATCCTCTTGAAGGCCTGCTTCTTGAACACATCTGTTGGAAAGTACTTCTTTTTCTTTGGAATTCCGCCATTTCATCCTTCTGTTCTGAAACCAAATTTTCACCTATTGATAAATAATTAGACAAAATGATCACTTAGTCCATGTTACTTTGGCATTTTAAACTGTAATTTCTCCTATTTTGCCTTCTACAGAATATCTTATTATGAGAGCCAGCCCAGCAAAGTCCTTGTGGTTTTTCATATGTGCTCCTTCAAAAAAATCTGAGAAATTACTTTAGTACAATATTCCCCCACACAGTTAAGAAACAAAACTACCGTGGTAAATTAGTTATATCCTGTAAGTCTGACATCTTCAAGAATGATTTAACTCTCACATATTTTAAAATATCATTTAGTCTGTGCTAAATTATTTATTAAAAGGAAATGTTATCTACTAGTAATAGCATCTGAGTATTTATTTTGTACCAGGTGTCAGGCACTCTACGTGGATTATATAATTTGATCCTCACAATGACTGCAAAAAATCTTCATTTAATATCTAAGAAAACTGAACTTTAGAGCGATAAGTCAGTTCAAGGTCACACAGCTAGTGAAATGGAAACACGTAGACTTGAATCCATGACTGTTACACTCTAGTGTCCAAGCTCTTATAAATATTCAGACTTCATCAGGAACATTTTATAATGTTTTACTAAATTTCAGGCTTTATACAGTTTCTAAGTTTGATTATTCCCAGAATTTATCAAACTCGAATAATTGGGCTCAATAAATAACAACTGATTGTAATTAACCCAAAAGTACTTATGATGGCGGCTTCTAATTTGAGCCATATATCTTCCGGCTGCCCTACCTGAGCCTCTCTTTACTATTAACCTCCTTCTTTACCTACTGTGTAGTCAACTGTGCCTGAGCAGAAACCTTCACAATTGATTTTCTGATATTTCAAAAGCTAATCACATTGTTTTCCTGTGCATTATATTACATCCTTACATAAACAGTTTCATAGATAATCTATTTTCTAAAAAACTGGAAAATTTTTACCAAAAGAAATAATTATTAAAGTATAACCACCAAATATTTCTCCCAATGAAGGAAAATATTCTATTGAAGATATTCTATCTAGACAGGCAAAACAATTTCTTCATTATTTCAACTTGATTGGCAATGTTCAAAATGGCTAAAAAAGAAACCTACCCCAGGCGATTGAGTTTGAAAGACTGTATTTCAGTTACAATCCTGAGATTAAGGCTTTTCATAAGAAAACAGTACTAATGTGTACATACCAGAGCATTTGGTTCTATTCATGAACTCATTTATTATTTCCAGTGGGCATTTATGCCTAGAAAGCCCGCCAAGTATTTCTAACGGGTTTTCACTAAGACCATTATTTGTTCCCATTAGTGATTCTTGCCTTTCTCATCATATTCATTATTTTCATCTTCCTTTAGCTTTTCTGAATATCTAGACACTTTTTTTGAGTGTTATCTCAATTTTTAAAAAAATCATGAGTTTCTTCATAATCAATGGTACTGGGACAAATGTACATATTTTGGAAAAGCCATACAACAGAAAATAAGAAGTTTATATACAAATAAAGACACCACAAACATATGAAAAAGTCGCCAACTACACAAAGAATTAAAAGCAAGGACTCAGAAGCTTTTTAGTTTGATGTAGTCTCACTTGTTTATTTTTGCTTTTCTTGCCCTTGCCCAGTATCCAAAAAGATATTACTAAGAAAGATCTCAAAGTTTTATGCTTTCTTCCAGGAGTTTCATGGTTTCAGAGCTAACATTTAAGTCTTTCATCCATTTTGAGTTTCTTTTTATATATGATGGAAGAAAAGTGGTCCAGTTTCGGTTTTTTGCACGTATCTGTCCAGTTTTCCCAACATTATTTATTGAAGAGACTGTCTTTACCTCACTGCATATTCTTGCCTCCTTTGTCATAATTGACCACATAAGTGAGGGTTTATTTCTGGGCTCTCTATTCTGTTCCATTGATCTAATGTGTCTGTTTTTGTATCAGTATCATACTGTTTTGATTATTACAGCATTGTAGTATAATTTTAAATCAGGGAGTGTGATACCTCTAACTTTGCTCTTCTTTCTCAAGATTGCTTTGCTTATTTGGGATCTTTTGTGCTTCTATATAAATTTGAGTACTATTTGCACTTGTTCTGAGAAGAATGCCATTGGGAAAAGATATTTGCCAATTATATATCCAATAAGGAGCTAATATCCAATATGTATAAGGAACTCCTACAACTCAACGTCAAACAAAAATTAAAAAATTAGCAGAGGACCTGAAGACATTTCTCCAAAGACGACAGGCATATGAAAAGATGGTCAAGATCGCTAATCATCAGGGAAATGCAAATCAAAAGCACATGAGATATCACTTCATACCTGTAAAAATGGGTATTATCAAAAAGTCAACAAATAAGTGTTGATAAGGATGTCAAGAAAAGGGGAACTTCATGCACTGTTGGGTGGGACTGTAAATTTATATAGCCGCTATGCAAAACAGTATGGAAGTACCTCAAAAAATCAAAAACAGAGCTACCATACAACCCAGTGACCACTTCTGGGTTTTCATCCAAAGAAAACTAAAACACTAATTCAAAAAGACATGTACACATCCATATTCATTACATTATTTACAACAGCCAAAAGCAACCTATGTGTCCATTGACAGATGAAAGGATAAAAATGTGCTATATATACACAATGGAATATTATTCAGAAATAATAAAGAATGAATTGTTGCCATTTGCAACAACATGGATGAACCTAGAGGGTATTATGCTAAGTGAAATAAGTCAGAGAAAGACAAATACCATATGATTTCACTTACATGTGGAAACAAAAAAAAAAGAACAAAAAAATAGAAATGGACTCAGATATAGAGAACAAACTAATGATTGCCAGAGGGGAAGTGAGGAGGGGATGAGTGAAAAGGTAAAGAGAAATATGAGGTATAAACTTCCAGTTACAAAATAAGCCATCGAGAGTGTACATCACAGGGAATATAGTCAATAATATCGTAATAACTGCACAGCGACAGATGGTTACTAGACTTACTGTGGTATCACACTGTAAGGTATAGAAATGTCAATGTTGTATACCTGAAACTGATATTGTATGCCAACTATACTTTAATAAAATAAAAAAAAGAGAGAGAGAGAGACTCATGTTCTTAGCAGCATTATTCAAAATAGCCAAAAGGTGGAAGCAACCCAAGTGTCTATTGGTGGATGAATGCATATTATTGAAATATTATTGAGCCTTAAAAAGGAAGGAAATTCTGACACATGCTACAACATGGATGAACCTTGAAGACATTATGCTAAGTGAGATAAGCCAGTCAAAAAAGGACAAATACAGTATGATTCCACTCATATAAGGTACCTAGAGAAGTCAAATTCATAGAGACAAAGAATAGAACGGTGGTTGCCAGGGCTTGGGGGAGGGAAGAATGGGAAGTCATTGTTTAATGGATACTAAAACTTTTTCAAGATGAAGAACGTTCTAGAGATGGATGGTGGAGATGGTTGTACAACAATGTGAATATACTTAATGCCACTAAATTGTAAATTTAAAAAAGGTTAAAATGGCAAATTTTATGTTATGTATATTCTACCACAATAAAAAAAAAGCCACAAACTTGGAGAGGATTTTTGCAACAGCTATAAAAGGAAAATGTTACTAACCATAATATTCCAAAATTTTTATTCACAGTCAAAATAACTGCTACATATCAACGAAAAAGACAATATGATAGGAGAAAAAATGGTGCAGCCTTGAAAAGACCAATTCACAGATTAAAAATAGCCAGTAAAATGACTTTAAAAAAACCCAGTTCTGGTATTTAGGAAAATTCAAATTAAAAAACAATAAATATCATTTCCAATGAAGTTGACATTTTTAAAAATTATGAATAGTGGGGGGTTTGCAAAATGGGACTGCTTGTTATTAAGAGTGCAAATTTTATATAATTCAGTAGCTTGATATAATATTACACTTGTAAAGGAATTTTTTAATCTATCACAGTTTAAAATGTACATTAACACATAAATCCCAGTCCTAGTTCTCTGTCTCACAGAAATATTTTTAAAGTGCATGAAGATATGCAGTAGTGAAAACCGGAAGTAACTTAAAGTTGAGGATGCCTAAATGAATTATGTGTATCTATGCAATGGTCTGTTATGAGATATTGAAAAAGAAGTAAATTTTTATGAACAGACATGGAAGGATGCATCTCATGACATTTGAATGGGGAGGGAAAAGGAAAGTGCAAAATAATAGGTATTGTCAGCAGCATTATTTATAATAGCCAAAAACTGGTAACAATCCAAATGCCCACCATTAGAATGTATAAGCTGGTACACCATGTGATGATGTACAGCAATCAGTAATGAGCTACTGTATATGCAACATGAATGAATCTCACAAACATAATGTTAAGTGAAAGAAGCCACATACCAAACAATATGTACTGAATAATTTTATTTATACAAAGTACAAAAACAGGCAAAATTAGTCTATGCTGTTAGAAGTCATAGTGGAAGGAGCAGGTAGTGACAGGAAAGGGACATGCAGGGGCCACAGGTCCAGGTAAAGTTTTACTGTGTGATCTGGGTGCTGGTTACACAGGTGATTTGTACTGTTCTATAGAAAAAGTCAAAATATGCAGAGTATGGTCCCATTTTTATTTAAAAATATGTAAACACAATTCTAGGTCTCAGCTATTTCATTTGTAAAATAGCGAGAAAAGTAGCTATCTCATACAGTCATTTTAAGGATAAACGACATCAAATGTAAAGGCACATGATAGTCGTTATGCAAGTGTTTGTGTTATTATCTGTTACTGCATATATAACACACATACCAATTTATTTTTAAACTAATACATGCTATCCAATAAATTCAAAGAGCCATTTAAAAAAAATGACAGTAGTAACCAAGGAGTTGGATTGGAAAAGGAGTAGATGAGTGTTCATTTTTTTTTTCATGAGACACATAGAATTTATTGGGATTAAAGTACTAGAGAGAAACATTCTTGGCAAAATATATTCTTTTATTTTTTATTTTTTTAATCTTTATTATGGTGACATTGATTAACAAAATCTGGTAAGTTTCAAGTGTACAATTCAACAGTAAGTCATATTTATATTGCACTGTATGTTCACCACCCATAGCTAGTTTTTTCTGTCACCACATATTTGACCCTTTTATCCCATCTACCTGTCCCGTCCCAACCCCCAGGTAACCACTAGTCTACTGTCCATGTCCATGAGTCTCTGTTTGTCACATTTGTTTGTTGCTTTTAGATTTATATCCCATGTATAAGTGATATCATGTAGTTTTCAACTTTTTCTGTCTGGCTTATTTTGCTTAACATGATTATCTCAAAGCCATCCACTTTGTTGCAAATGGCAGTATTTCATCTCTTCTTACAGCTGAGTAATAGTCCATTGTATGTATGTACTACATCTACTTTATCCAATCATCTATTGTAGGACACTTCAGTTGCTTCCATGTCCTGGCCACTGTGAATAGTGCTGCTATGAACATCGGTGTGCAAATATCTTTTTAGACATATATTTTCAAGTCTTCGGGGTAAATACCCAGTAGAGGAATTGCTTTACCAATTTCTCTTTGAATTAATCATAATAAAAACCATGTATTAATTGTGTAATTAGTTCCATAAGCAAATAAGAAAATGTTAAATTAATTCTGAGATGTTCACCAAATTTAATCAGATAAGAAGCATTCATTCCTGAGGCACTTCAATTTTAAAAACAATAATAATCAAATATGTAGAACAATGCCCCTGTAGAAAAGAAATGGAAGATAACATACAAATAGGAAAATAGTTTGTTTCCTTGGAGTGGAGAAATTATGGTCATCCTCCTCAAAAATATTCTTTCATATGCTTGGTGTGTTCTATTTTCAAGTCAATTTTTAAGATCATATGTACTATCAGAGATTTTCACATTTTCTCACAGCACTATCAGATCAAACCTAGCCACTATTCATCTTTAAATACCTCTTTCAAGTTCCTATTCAACCAAAGCCCCCTTCCAACCCTCTGACCTCCCAAACTTGCACATTTTCTCCCCTCTGATTCTAGAATTTCTGATCCATGCCAAGGGGTGCAGACCAGGCCTACCAAACCCCCATGTGGTTCTCACTCAAGCCCCACGATTCCTCTGTGGATCTGATAGCTCCATCACTAGACTCCCACGGCTATGTAGACCAGTCATACAGCTTTTTTCCAGAGATGGGAATTAATGTAAGGTTCCAGAGATCCATAATTTTGAGGACCACTGATCTAGCTCCTTTATTTGGCAGTAAATCTAACCTGCCAGGTGCTTTCTCCTATATGATTATCTTATATTGGCATCTAACTATTCATGAGCTTCTGCTTTGTTTTCTCAGTGGCTTGTATAAATTCCTGGGGTGCAAATGATGTATCTTAACCAGCACTTATCAGTATTCCCCCTTACTGCCTACCTACTACAGTAGCTTGCATAGAATAGACCATCTAGACACAACTTCCTATTTATATGTCATATACCCAAAACTGCTTTGTGACATAGAATTCCTGTATTTGTCCTTGCTTTTTAAGTGAGACACTGAAGTACAGAGCAGTCAATTAAGGTTATGGACTTATTAATTACCACATAATGAGTAAAACACAGACTGGCTTATCTAGACCAATTTCCCTTGACTACAACACATACTGCTTCCTAAGACTAGAAAAAGTTGGGGTGGGGTGGAGAATGGGGAACAAATTACTTCCCTAGGGAAAGGAAGCAAGGTTAAGAAGAGTTTCATCCAAATATAACTGGTTTAACTAAAATCCAAAGTTAGAAACCAGGTAATTTGTACTGAGGGAAGAACAGAACATGGTAGCTAACACAGAACCTCGGTTAGCCCTTCAATACCTTTATACTAATTCAAAAAATCCAGGATGTAGCCCTGGACCAAGAAAGCCAGGTTGGCAAGCAGAGTACCTGCTGCGTTTCAGTTGCTACCATCCTCCTCAGCCAAGTGCTCTTGTGTAGTGAATATCCTGCACCACTGTACATGGTGGCTCTAGGCTAAGAAGAATGTAAACTCCAGAGTCAGGTTGCCTGGGCTGGGAGTCCAGTTCCAAAGCAGCTTTACTATGTGACATTGGATCTACGTTTCTTCCTCTACATTTCTTCATTTGGAAAATGTGGATGATTCTAGTGCTTATTTCATATGGTGACTATAAGGATTGAACAGGAAATGCTAGAGGCTTACACTGCTAATTACTTATAATTAGCAGGCCAATCTTTAAATAGAGTATTCTGCATTTCCTGAAAGGCCAGAAAGTCTCATTCAAAATTATATGAAACATCAATGTACAAGAAAGCTTTCTAAGTGTTGCAAATATGAAATTACTTAACTATACTTGACATAAGCCCAAAGTGCAAAATAATGAAATCCATTAAGAGGCAATTGCACCACTCATTCATACCTTGATTTTGGTTGGAAATGAAGAAAAGGACAGGAAAATCAGTTCCTGTTTTTGTAGAGAATTAAGTAGCCTGCTTTTCTGAAAACACAGTAAATAATTTAATGATGTAAATGCCATATCCTTAGTATTTTTGTTCATTTAGGAAGAATTAATAAGGCGAAAACTTAGACCTCTCAGCAAATGAACCTATTTCCAAATCATAATTGTGACATATATTTATCTCTGCCCACTAAAAAAGAAATTATGAAAATCATTTCAATAATGCTTCAGGGCCCAGCCTAATACAATAAAAATATGCCAAGTGAATGGCTTTCATTGTATTCCTTCAGAAATCAGGAGCAGTGGACATCTTCCTGCTCATTAGTACCTGTGATTCCTTTAGTCCCAAGTTGATGGCAAGTTTCTTTCGGTCTGTTTTGCTGATATATTTCTGCTTCTGAAACATTTTCTCCAGAGCCTTCCTCTGGTCCTCAGAAAAGACGGCTCTTCTTAAAATACCCCTCCGAGCTTTGGAGTTAGAGTCCTGTGTCAGGAGAGGCAGCACACTCTCTTCTCCTAGAAGGGGAAAAAGATACAAAAGCCCAGTTAGCTTTTAGTGAGGATAAGTCAGTCTGTCTTTCCCAGGACAATATCCTCCTTCTTCATACCATGGACAAATTCTCTTGTCTCTGAACTCTGTGAACTTAGAACAGTACTTCTTTACTTCTTTTTGGTCATGGACTCCATTGAGAATCTGTTACTCTTTGCCCCACATTGGGGAAAAAGTACATACGCTTGTCCTGTCAATTTTGCATGCCATGTCAGAAAACCCACGGTCCTAGGTTACAAAGCTCCAATGTATAACAAGTAGAAAGTGGTTTAAACACATCATTTTTCTCTAAGTCTTCATTTATTCATTCTGTCAAGAAATTTTTGAACACTGACCACATTCCAGGCACTCTGCTCAACCCTACTCACTGGATAAGACGTAGGATTTATTGCACTTGTTACCTATAAAATCTAGTGGAAGGCATTTAATAAATTAGCATTGCAAGTGTAATAAAGTATTTCTAAAGAGTGTGCCTTAGGAGTACAAAACAAGGGGTCTAATCTTAATCTGCAGTGTCAGGGAAAGCTTGCAAGAATCAGAGATGCTTAATTTGAGAAGGGAGGCTTGGAAGACCCTCAATCATCACCCCACTCCCTACAATTCAATTGACCAGCAACTCCTTCAAGTCCGAGGCATTTACTACTTTTTCTGTCCTTTTGTGGCTAACACAATACTGGTTCCCACCCTCTGAAAATTTCATTCATTATCCACCATTCATTCATTTATTCATCTCCCCAATCATGGTAGGCAGAATAATGGCCTTTCCAAAGATACTTACGTCCTAATTCTCATTCCCTAAAAATATGTTACATTACATGGCAAGGGGGAATTAGGGTTGTGGATGGAATTACAGTTGCTAACCAGCTGACCTTGAGATTAGGAGAGTATCCTGGAATATTTAAGTAAGCCCAATGTAATTACAAGGGTCCTTATAAGTAGAAGAGGGAGGCAAAAAAGGAAGTTATAGTCAGAGAGAGATTTGAAGACACTACACTTCTTGCTTTGATGATAGAGGAAGAAGCCATGAGCCAGGAAATTCAGACAGCCACTAGAAATTGGAAAGGGCAAGGAAACAGATTCTCCCCCAGAGCTTACAGAAGTAATGTAGCCCTGCTGACAACTTGATTTTAGATGGTGAAACCATTTCAGTCTTTATACCTCCATAATTGTAAGATAATAAGTTTGTATTATTTTCAGATGCTAGGTTTATGGAAATTTGTTACAGCAGCAAGAAGACAGTAATACACTGGGTATCAGGCTCACTGGGCTAATTGCTAGGGAAACCAGACAAACAGCACATGGTCCTTACCCTCAAGGAGCTCCCCTTCTCAGGGGAGGACATGAACATCACTCTAGAAATAGGTACCAGGGGATCAGGGACTCTAGTTTACAGCTGTAGCTGGTATGCATATTGGTGCTTAATAATTACTTCTAAATAAACAAGCAAATGAATGTTTTAAGTACTAGAATACAATAATCTATAAGAAAAAAAAAACAACTCTGGCATCACAAAGGAGGAAATGATGAGTTTAGAGAAAATAGTCAGACTGAGCCAAGTCTAAAAGAACAAACCAGTTGAAAAGAAAAAGAACCAAGGCCAATCCGAACAGAGTGACTAGCATGTCCAAAAGCACTAAGGCACAAAAGAATGAAGTTTATGCAAGGAAAAGTAAGCAGTCTGCAAGGCTAGGGAAGGGCATGAAGCAGAGTGTGCAACGTGGCGACGATATCCAGCTTGTAGATGGGCTTAGAGTGTTTGGTCTTAGAGTATTAAGAATCTTGATTTAATTGTCCTATATATTAACTGGGAGGTTTCATGGGAAGTTCAAGTTTCCAATATCTCTTCAAAGGTAACCGCACTGGGATCACTTTTCCACAAAGCAAAGAGCTACAGGGGTAAGTAGCAGGTACTCCATTGAGATGCAGTATGTAATTCCCGTTTGCCATAGCCTCATCTAGCTTGTATTTTCCCTGCCAGGCTCTTGAAGACATTTGGACCTCTGGCATAGAGATTATGGAGTGGAATAGAGCCAGATCACAGAGGACTACAAGGGTTTGGGACATTATCCAATAGGTAGTGAAGGTCAATAAAAGATGTTTAAGCAGGTTGTGACATGATCATAAAAAATATACACTGAGCCCTTACTCTGTACCATTGCACTTACTCTGTGTTAAACTGCATTATTTCATTTACTCCTGAAGTACATTATTTCATTTACTCCTCAACCAATCAATTCCAGGAACACTATTATTATTTTCCCCATTTTACAGATAAAATGAAGCTTAGGTAGCTTAAGAAACTTTGTTCAAAGTCATATGGCAGGGGTTTCAAAAGCAGGAAGACTGATTCCAAAACAAAAGCTCCTCACCCTACACAATACTTACACAATCTGACTTGTATTTTAGAAAGAAAATGGCAATAAATAAATAAATCTTGTTGTCTACTTCTATAATATGAAGCTTCCTGTCCTATTTGTCTAAAATACTGCAAATATCTCCCAGTTAGTCCCTCATTCCGGTTCAGCCTCGGAATGCAAGAACTACTGGCCTCTCTTTCTTTCCTTCTAGCTCTGTAACAACTGCACCTCCTTAGAAATGTCATAGCCCCTGGGATGTAATGCTGCCCAATTCTTCACAAAGGTCTATCCATTTATCCTCTCATAGGATCTTAGTTAATTCTCCATTTACAGTACCGACTTTTTTGATTGTCTCATTTGATTGTCACAGCTTGAAGTCAGGTTTTGACAACTGGATTCACAATTTCATTAGAAATTTAAATGGTTTTATGAAATACTAGTCAATAAAAATATTCTAAATACCTCAATATGTTCATCTTTTTCTAAATGTTTTTCTTTTTTGAACTTTCCTTGGAATAGAGACCTTGGAATTGGCCCTCCTACATTATTTCAGAGCCCAGATTTATCTAGTGGGAAGATGGTTCTCTAGGAAACCTCAGGACAAAGGACTTTGGAGGATGGTACAAATGGGTCTAGATCTCAGCACTTACCAGAGTAACATGGATCAAGTTAGTTTCTTCTAGCTTATCTTATAGGGTTGCTGTAAGGATTTGATGAAATAGCACAAGAAAATTTCAGTGCCAAGCCCACAGTAAAGATCTCACAAATCTATTTTACTTCTTCTCATTAGATTTCATTTGATTCTTCTAACAGTCATATGCCACAGACATCTTCTATAGAGATGAAGTGTTCAGAGTGATTAAGGTCTAAAGCTACACAAAGGACACAGAGCTCAGCTGGTAGCAAGGCTTTCTAAATCTAAATTCTTGGCTCCATCCTCCGCCCCACACTGCTTCTTTACTCAGGCATGACGGGCCAAGAATGGGAAGGAAGAAACATTTATAAACACAGCCAGAGCTCTTGTTTGTGACTACAGGCTTCTATACGCTGTCCTGGATCAGTCTGTGGACCTGAACTCAATGGTACCTCCTGTATAGCCTGGTAACTGTGTCCTCAAATTCCAGTGTGTCCTTCTTACTTCATATTTTAGTTGTGGAAGTCTTAGTTTAAAGGATGGGGAGCATGGCATAGGGAATGCAGTTAGCAGTACTGTAATGGCGAGGTGTAGAACCAGAGGAGAGAGAACAATCAAGGGGATCACTTATAAACTATATAAATGTCTAACCAATGTACTGTATACTTGAAACTAAAAATAAAATAAAGTTAAAAAATAAATATATACACGTGTGTGTGTGTGTGTATTCTACCATTATTAAATGTGTATGTGTGTGTGTGTGTATCACCATTATTTGTGTGTGTGTGTGTGTGTGTGTATTCTACCATTATTAAAGCCATATAAAGCCATTATCAAACACTTAGAGGAAGAAACCTACATATCCAAAAATAAAGTACATTACGCTAAATTGACTCAGTAAAGTTTTAAAAAACTATTAAAGATGAGGACTATGATGATCGGGCAACAGCAAAGAAAATATACCATAATACATATGACACATAAGATACATACTATGCTTACAATTAAATAAAATTCAGGGAAAAAAGATTGAAAAGCCAAAAGTAAACACTAAGATAAGCTAGTGTTATAGTTATGAACAAATAATTTCTCTCTACTTCAGATTTTAAGTCTGGTTCTATTTTCTAAGGAAAACAAGCAAACATTGTAGCAACAGTTTTGAGAGAATGATCTGGCAGAGTGATTGAATTGTTGCTGAGTGACAAGTGAAGATGAATCCAATCCATCCTTCAGGTGCTCACAGCTGATAAGGAGAGGTCTGAGAAGAATACAGACAGCCACGATACAGTGAGATAAATACCTGCAGATCATAGCAGAAAAAAAAAAAACATTTATTTAAAGCACCAGATAAAAAGCTACTTATTCTTGGAGCCCAACAGAGTAAGTCCTGAAAGAGAAAAGGAGCTAGAAGAATAGCAATTTCAAGATTATGCATGGTAATGGTAGAAAAACATAGACCAATGGAACAGAATTGGGAGCCCAGAAATAAATTTACATGTATACATGGGCAAATAATTTTTGACAAAGGAGCCAAAAAACATACAATGGAGAAAAGAAGTCCTCCTCAACAAATGGTGCTGGGAAAATTGGAAAGCCATATGCAAAAGATTGAAACTAGGCAACTATTTGATATCATACACAAAGATTAACTCAAACTAAGTCAAAGACCTAAATACAAGGCCTGAAACAAAATGCATAGAAGAAAACATAGGTACTAAACTCGTGGACCTTGGTTTTAGAGATTTTATGAATTTAACCTCATAGACAAAGGAAGTAAAAGCAAAAGTAAATGAATGGGACTATATCAAACTAAAAAGCTTCTGCACAGCAAAAATAAATCATCAACAAGACAAAGAAGCAACCAAAAAATGGAAGAAAATATTCAAAAACAACACCTCTGATAAGGGGCTAATATCTAAAAAAATAAAGAACTCATACAACTCAACAACAACAAAAAACAAACAATCTAATTAAAAAATGGGCAGAAGACCTGAACAGACACTTCTCCCAAGAAGACATGCAAATGGTCAACATATGAAAAGATGCCCAACTTCACTAGCTGTCAGGGAAATGCAAATTAAAACCTCAGTGAGATACCACCTCACACCTGTTAGAGTGGCTACTGTCATTGAGACAAATAAAAACAAGTGTTGAAGAGGTTATGGCATAAAGCGAACCCTCAAATGCTGCTTGGGGGAATGTAAACTGGTACAGCCGCTATGGAAAACAGTATGGAGGTTCCTCAAAAAATTAAGAATAGAATTAACATATGACCCAGCAATCCTTCTTCCAGGTATCTACCCAAAAAACTTGAAAACATTTATCTCTAAAGATATATGGACCCCTATGTTCATTGCAGCATTATTCTCAGTGGCCAAGACATAGAAACAACCTAAGTGCCTTTTGATAGATGACTGGATAAAGAAGATGTGGTATATACATACAATGGAATATTGTTCAGCCATAAGAAAAGATGAAATACTGTCATTTGTGACATGGATAGATCCTGAGAATATCATGCTAAACTAAGCAAAATTAGTCAGACAGAAAAATTCAAGAACCATTTGATTTCACTCATATGTGGGATACAAAACTGAAAGCAAAAACGAACAAGACAAACAAATAAAAACTCATAGACCCGGACAACAGTTTGGTGGTTACCAGAAGGAAGGAAGGAGGAGGTAGATAAGTGTAAAGGGGGTCAAATATATATTTATGAAAGGAGATGTGACTTTGGGTGGTGAATATACAAGGCAATATACAGATGATGTATTATAAAATTATACACTCGAAACCTATACAATTTTATTAAGCAATGTCACCCCAATAAATTTAATTAGATAAAGGAAGGAAGGAAGGAAGGAAGGAAGGGAAGAGGAAGGAGGGAAGGAGGGAGGAAGGAAGGAAGGAAGGAAGGAAGGAAGGAAGGATAGCAATTTCTCTTGCTGGCAATCTATACAAAGGCAGGCGGAGCAAAGAGATTAATATTTGCAGACACATGAGTTGGGATGAGGACAAATGTGAAACATGGTGGATGTTGGAATCTCACACGGTTTGGTATTTCCAAATTGCAAGGTATAAATGAGGAGAATACAGGAGACAAACTGGTAAGGTAGATCAGGGTCAGGGGTGACTAACACAAGTTTAGGTTATAACTTGCCACAAAGGAAAGCCTTTTGAGGAGGACCTGACCAATTTAACATTTTAGAAAGGCCAGTATTGTCTACAGCCATACCACCCTGAACAAGCCCGATCATGTCTGATCTCGGAAACTAAGCAGGGTCGGGCCTGGTTAGTACTTGGATGGGAGATCACCTAGGAAGACTAGGTGCTGTAGGTGTAAAAAACAAAAAATAAGAGATTGTGAGCTGACAATGTCCTGCAATCTGTGAAGTCAACCAAGGGTTGCCTCGTCTAAAAATAAAATGTGAAATAACTTATTTCACATTTCTGTGTAGAAATGTGAAATAAGTTTATGGACCTATAAGGCTGGTTTTTAAAAAACTGACACATATTTCTCTCTAAGTAGAGGTTTTATAAGTAGAAGTCATGATTCTCCTTATGTCAGCCCCTTCTTCACCAAGATCAACATGTTTAAATAAAACCACGGGGTAACACTTAAATGTCCCTGAAACTTTTCACAGGAACATATAGGTTTTCCTAATGAACTATTTTTAAGTACAGAGAAAGAAGAGTCCTGTCAAGGTAATACACAAATAAATTATTCTCACCAATGCAGTAAATACTAAGATTTGGGGGGTCATGGACCCAAACCAGACCTCACTTTTTGAGAGACCTGGCGTGGTTGCGAGAGTCAAAGGGTTAACTCCTAGGTCTGGCCTTCAGGTTTCAGTGCCCAATAACAGACACGAATACCACCAATGAACAAGCAAAAAGTATGGCGAAGTTAAAGAATATTACATTCTTCCTTTCTTTGATAGTTGCCTGGTTTCTTTTAGTGCTCCCTCAGTACAGAAATCATGATTGTTTTCCTAGAGTGCTATACCTTGGGTTCTGACTAGAAGCATATTACAAGATGCTGCCTCTACCACTGATGCTCCTTTCCATGTCCCACCCGTGAGTCTTTTATTGGCTACCTCTGGATCTCATTACAAATCATTGATGAACCTACACCATTTCCATACTTTTAGACCTATGAATACATGCTCAAATAGTGCTCAAATCTATGCCTGCAAAACAAACAAGGACTTCAAGAACTTGTTGGTGACATAAAAATCCCTCAGAAGCTACTGAAAAGTTATAGGCAACAAATACCTCTGACTATTCCTAAAGTCATGACAAATGTCTGACTTGTGACTTTGTCCAGGTGAAAAAAATAAACGAATAAATAGTATAAAAATAAAAATGAATATAAAAATTAAAAAAGGCTCTACCAATTTGGAGGTATTATTATTATTATTATTTTATAATGTGACTTCTGTGCATATTTGGTGCTCGACATGTGCTGATGTATGTACCAACTATACGCAGCATGTCACATAATCTTTACAACAATCCCGAGAGGTAGAGATTGTCATCCCCATATTCCACGGGAAAAAAACAGAGGCTCCAGAAAATTAAGTTGTGCAACTCAGGTCACACCTCAAAGCAGAGTGAGGCCCAGTCAATGGTCTTTAAAATTATTCCAAAGATAGTCAAAGTTGTGAGTGGGCAGGGAAAGAGGTCAGGAGGTGGGGAGAGTTATAGTAAAATGGAATAATGATCAAGGATAGAGAAAGTTTCAAAGGCATGATTGCCTGGATCCTGAGGTGGCTCCCACACACCATGCCCCAGGGAATCCCCATGTGATGGGTTTAGTGAGAGCACTGCAAATGTGTGTGTGCCATGTGTGAATGATATTGTTGATGGAGGGATGGGAGATGGGGGAGCAACAGAGAAACAAAGCATAAGATAAACTAGTGGAAGCCTTTGCCTCTTCCTTTTCCTTGACTTCCAAAAAACATGCCTTATTTCTAAAGACAGGGCACTGCTATTTATAACAGCCAGCAAGCCCTAGAAAACAAAGGGGTACCCAATATAGTCACTTTCTAAGACATCATCCTGAGAGCAAAGAGCTGCAGCTCTGCCCTGTCTTGTCACTCCTGCAATCCAACAGAGTCCCGTCCCGGGAAGAGTGTGCTAGTACTCTGTGTGATGTTAAATGCACCTTGACTCAAGGGCATCTCTGAATTGTTGATCCCACTAAGGTCAGCCTCCTTTGTCTTTCACTTCATTGCTTCAGGAAGCCCTGTAAAGAGTTTTGGACCGTTCATGCCTATTGCTGCCTTTGCTCCATTGTAAGCTCCTGGACTCTGTCATGGCACTGACCTTGCTGTTTCCCGTTTCTTATTCTCCTCTACTCCCAGCTGAGGCTACCTTGGGATCACAGCAACCCAAAGAGTACTGTACAATGGCCACTCCTAATAAGCTATTTGTTTCAGGTTTTCTGAGTTTACACGGGCTTAGAGTATTAAAAACTAATTGATACTACAATATCCTTGTGACTTATAGCACAAGTCTATGAAGCAACACTGAATCTAAACCTCACAAGGCTTTTAGTAGGAAAAAAAAAATGTTATTTCAGGATAGCTCAAATCAGAAACTGCCGAAAAACCTTTCAGAAGCAGCATTCTTTCATCTTTTTATATAGATTCAATAGTAGCTTCTCATAGCTAGGAGAGACAGGAGAGCATTTGCTTAATTCAGGCCTGTCCACCAGGCTAGCTACGATGCCATTGGCCTCCATTAACTGTTTCCTTAAAAGTAAGTTATTTCAAACCATGAATCTGTGTCTCTTCTTCCTGGAATCAGCTATACTCAAACATGGGATGGTTCTTGTCTGAGGACTCATCTTTTTCTGAAGCAACACTCAAATAGCTGTAACTTACAGGATTTTATACCTGTAAAACTCTTATCTTTCAGGGATTTCTCAATTTCTCTCCTGTGAAGAGCACCTTATCTTTCTTATTTTCAAGTATGTGTGCGTGTGTGTGTGTGCGTGCACACGCACGTGTGTGTATTTTATGTAATTCCCGTGGATTTGAGGTTTGGAGAGAGAAGTTATAGCATTTGCCTGGCCTACCCTATTTGAACTAGAAGTCCATCTTCCAATCTCTATATAATCGAGTATCTATGAATGCTATATAATAATATTTTATTATCATACAATTTGATTTGCTAAAATATTTTCCCTTATATTAAGCCCAAATGCAATTTCCACTAAACTCTATACTGAATATAGTATATCTAATTTGAAGACAACTCTTATGTTCTCCCTATTATTTATCTTCAAAGAGAACATATTCAATTGCTTTCCAAAATTTCTGATGAGTCATATAGACCGTGCACCATTTTAGTTGCTGATGACCTCCTGACCTGGTTTTTATATGTAAATTTGTTCAAGGTGCCTTTTAAAGAGGGCCTCCAGAACTGACAGGTGTAGGCAGTCTGACCATTCCAGAGTCCAACAGGACTATTATCTCCCTTATTCTGAATATTCTGTTTCTAAAATCACAATCCAACACTCCCACATCATTCTGTAAACACGTACTGAGCTAACAGTATAACCCTTTCCTACTTTGTTCTATTCACTCAAATTCTCTCCCTCCCCTATTCTGTACTCGTTCAATTGTTTTGAGGAATCTAAAACCAGGACTTTATCAGCTGTCCTTTAGATTTCATGTTGTGTTCAGGCAAGGGCTATAAACAAGATGAGAAACAAGCGCCCTATATCCCTAAGCAGTTCCCCTCCTCATCCCACACCCCTACTACTTACGAACATGACGGGAGAAAGAGAACTCCATTCCAGGAACGTTACTCATATACTTTCACTGCCTCTGCAGAACTGCTGAATAGAGCCATCAACTTGGAAAATCTATTGTCTTTGAGTCTCTGACTCCTTTAAACATATTCTTCCTGGTTGACCGAGTGTCATTATCCCTTCACTATTGAAAAGTCAAAATCTATATTCATTCAACTTATTGCACAAACTTGATTATGTTTTCAACAAAATAATTGGGCTTCTTTCTCTGTCTGAACATAATGCTGCACCCTCCGAGGATAACAGAATGCTAAAGAGACATCCTTATAAAAGAAACTTTTATGCAACCTTTTATGGACTTACATAGGTCTTGGTCAGTTTCCTCAGCCCACTCACCACTCCAGCTGAGAGCACAGCCAGGTCAGGTGGCAAGAATACTAATCAAAGCATCGTCCCTCTGACAGTAATACTCACAGGACCAACTTAAATGCACAATAATAACAATAATGTCCCTTCCCTGCTGCCTTCGACAAAATTTTAAATTCAAATTGGGAGAGTGTATTATGACTCTTTAAGTTTTAACAAAGAAGAGAATAAAATGATAGAATATAAGGTCATCTCCCAAGAAAAAGGCAGAACAGTTTGTCCCAGAGCATTTCCCTACTCATTGCTGCTCTGAATTTAAACTTTGTCTTTTAATACCTAAAATTCTCAAAAGGTCAAATTCAAGTTGGGTACTCAAAGACCAAACAAAATAATTATCTGATGCATTCAATTAGCTATTCTACATAATTAAGACTCCTGTCCTTTTTCAGGTAGTTTTTTTAAAGTCATTCTCTGCATAATTTCCTCAACTTTCCATTTCCTTTTAGCTGAGAAGTATGTTATTTTGAAGAAGAAAAAAAAAACCTTATGGACGTAATATCAAAGATTTTCCTTACACCGCTTTGAGGGAGAGGAAAACTTTTACCACTGCCTTTTAATTTTTCCCCACTGTAAGGGTTGTGCTTAAATAGCCTATTAAACTATTTATTATATGTGAGAAGGGCACGGGATGAATGATTGTTTCCACATTGCAACAAGTCAATCATAAATCTAAAAGTTAACAAGAAAAACAAAATCAATTTTAAACAAGTGAATCATGTTAAAAGAGTCAAAATGGTATTTCACTTCCTAGTTACAGACATGTTGATCTGATCCTACACTTTCGGAAACAGTGAAGTTGATATTGTGAAACAATAACGAGTCCATATTGTGAAACACTGATTTCATCACTTATTAAAATTTTTAGGATAAACCTTAATTTTGGCTATCCAAGCTCAAACTTAATAAGAGATTACTTGAACAGTTTGTTTTCCTTCTTTTTTACGATGGAAAACAATTAAAATGCTTGGTCATAAAAATCATTCTTATTATTAAAAATGGAAGAAAAGAAAAAAAGAAAATCTAGTAAATGCCTCAAATAAAAATGATTACTGTGCAGACATAAGCCTTATTAACTGTTCCTTGGTATCACCGTTACTTATATAAAGTACTTTACCGATAGCATAAATCCACCACTTCATTATTACTTGCTGCCAACATGATGAATATTATCAACAAAAAATAAGAAATTCATTTCAGATTTATAACTAATGAGACACCAAAGTTTATTTAAAACACTTGTAGCATCTCTAAACTGTTTTAAAATGTCAACTTTAGAAATGAAAACAAAACAAATGCAGCATTCTCTGTCCTCGATCTTAGCTGTGCTGATTTTCCCATTGTACGCTTTATTAAATAAGAAAGATAAGCTTGAGATTTTATAAGCCTCCAGGAATTGATACCACAATTTTCAACGGTTATGCCAAAAGCATATAGTGGGAAGGACTGAGAAGCCTTAGTAGCATAGAGGGAGGAAAATGAGACTCCTTAAAATTTTAAACTATTGCGAAAACTAAGTTACCTAGGAAATGTCTTTAGAATTACTGTTATCTGTGCTGTACATATTAAACTGACCTGGGCATAAGAGTACTTTCATGGCTTAGAGACTCTTATTAAACCACTACCAGAAAATGAATACACACACATTCACGAATACATGAAAATGTCCACCTGCTACGTGGAATTTTGTTGTCCATTTACACTTACCTAAGCTCCACTGCCAGAGGTTTTCTAAAGTAGAACATTAATATTACATCAAGGCGAAATAACTGAAACTAGGTGCGGGACCTTTTTTACTCTCCACCTCTGGAATACGACACTAAAGATTTAATTCCATAGAGATGCCACTATGCGACAGTAGCAGATATTTGGGTTTTTAGTCTCTATTCCAGCAGTCTCTTTTCCTAATACTCAAATATAAGGTGATAAATGTCTCCTTAATTTGCACAACAGTTTTCAATTGCCCTTATGGGAGACCACCTTGAAGGAGCGAGTAAAAGGCTTAGTCATGGTTTCTATTTTTCTATTTGAATCAATACATTCTAGTTAAATGGACAATTAATAGGTCACTTCCAAAATAGTAGTGTATCAGTTGTGGTTAATAAACAATCCCCACAATTGATAATGGGTCCTATGTATTCAGCAAGTCCTGTATACACTCAGCTCATCCACTAAATCCCTTTTCAGGTAGACAGGGTTATATGGGAAGATGAGCTAGAATGAGTCCATAAAAGTCAGTTTCATTCACTGCTTTATTTTTCAGTCAAGTGCTTTAAATGGTGTCCAGAAATTCACTCGGAATGTGAGACAGGAGAAAAGACTGGCACATAGAGCCTTGCTTTATGACCATACAAAAGGGCAACTGACCCTTGCCCAAGCCTTTTCCATGTGAAATGGTTCCTAAAGTTCATCTGCACAGTGAAAAATCGTGGTGAGGTCGCGTGTGGATGAGTCAAGTGAAAGTGGCGATTGGTCACGGGTCTGTCGCCCATTGTGGCTGGGTCCCAGCCATGTAAAATGCTCTGTGGGAAAGTACCAGCCCCCTAAAGAGGTACTCAGAAGCTTGCAGCTCATTAAACAGCCAGCATTTGCTGCCTCACTTGCCAGGAATCATTCTGTTGAGCAACTGCCCTCCTGAAACATTCATAAAACACATGCAGAGAGGCAGCAGCAATCTGAATTCAACCAGGGTAGAGCCCTGATTTTAGCCTGACTCAACTCCTACTTCACATTTCCTCTGACAGAGTTGTTAACCTGAATTAACACTTTCTCTTGGGCGGCTGAAATAAATGCACTCCTCTACTGAACTGCTTTATCATAAACTAAAATTCTCTGCCTACAGATTCTTATCTGACCTAGAAATCTCAAGACCAAGGTGAATTTTCTTTGCTTTTAGTGAGACATTTTTTCTTTACATGTGCAAGTGTGTATGTGTGCACATGTGCTCTGCAAGTTTTTGAAAGTTGTCATTCTCACTCTACCTCTGGACACTGCTAAAGTTTTGTAATGATTGAAGAAAAGTTCTCTTGCAAATATTTCCTGTGATGTTTGTTGGTTTTCTTCAAGATTACAAAGAAGAGATATTTATCTCTTTTTACAATCGACAATTTAAAATTTTTTTCTATGGACAACTAATGACTTTCTGTGTCACATTTTAAGTTGACTGGAAATTTTACACAGCATAATTTCTTTGCCTTCCTTTTTTTCTTCTTTAAATGGGTATTGCTACACATTTCAGAAAGAGCCAAACTGGTCCTTCTAAGATCTTTTATAGCAAATGAAAAACAAGTCACTTTCCTTGGTGTGTCAGCCCTGGGTTTCAATGCCATTAGAAATCGTTCACAATTGCTCAGTGTGCTGAGGTTTGATAAATCTCTGGAAACTTCCTGAATAGGATCGCTGTGATTTTTAGTGAGGAATTAGCTCCTTGCCATTGCATTACCAATTAGTTTTCCAGAGCACATTAAATCCTGCTGCTTTGGTTTACAGAATAACTGAGGCATTGCTGATGAAGCATAAAAACTTACTTGGAAAAGCAGTGGGGGATGCAGGGCGCCGACAGGACCCACCACAGCATGCCGAGTAGAATGGCGGGGCACTCAGGAAAAAAGGTTTGGAAGGTGCTGCAGAGAAAGCAATGATCTTATTGATTAGCCGTTTCTTTTAGACAATATTCAAAGTTCCAGTTTCGCAAAAGTCATTGAGTTAAAGCACTTCATTTTCTGAGCCTTCACCTAGTTGTCATTTTTGCTGAAATAAAAGTCATTTAAAAGTAGCCTTTATCTGTCAAAGAACTTGCCAAACAGTTTCATCAAGATTTTAAAAATGTGGTGGAAAGACTCAAATTATCGTAACTAAATGTAATAGTTCATTTTCTGGGTAGTCATAACTATAAGTAGTAAATATCAAATATTCCTTTATTCAAAATATCCTAGAGCAACACTATCCGAGAGAACTGTCTGTGATGATGGAAACATCTTATATCTGCACTATCCAATATGGTATCTACTTGCCGCAGATAGCTACTGAGCACTTAAAATGTAGCTAGTTTGACTGGGTAACTGAATTCTTCATTTAAATCGTTTTAGACTTAAATAGACTCATGTGGCTAGGGTACGGTATCAAATTGAAAAGCACAGTTCTATATCTAACACCAAGAAACAATTTCAATGTTAAATGCTGATGTTTAATTTTTTAAAGAGATTATAGATTACTATTTAATTTCAGAAGGTTCCTTGAAATACATAATTAATTGGATTCCAAAATTTATAAGAGTTAATATACTGAACAATTCCCTTTAAAAATTGTTTTTTTTTCTGATCACATTTACACGTATAAAAGTATTTGAAGAGTAATAACATTTTATCACAAGAGACATCTAGTTAATCTGAAAGCACTTACGTTTACAGTATAAGGAGTTGCCCTATAATTCCGTTCTGCTCATTTTGTTAAACTATGCCATTCCTAACATTTTCAATACACACACACAGGCTAGTTATCATTACTCTGGTAAATAAAAAAATGTTTAAACTCTGTTCCTCAGTAGATGAAAAATAGCTATAAAGGATGTCATAGAATATTAATAGCTCTTTTTTATTGAGCATTTACTATATGCCAGCTTTTGGTTAAATACCATAAATACACCATATCCTTTAGTATAATGAGGTTAATACAATATAAATATGGGTGAAATTTCCTGTAGGTGGGCAACTTCCTTTTGCCAAGGCATACCCAGGAAAGTACCTGGCACATTCTAAATGTCAATAAATTTTCAATGAATAAATGATCTGCAAATCTAAGAAACAGAAAACTTCTGATCTTCTTAGGTAAAGAATGAGAATCTGGAAGTTAACCCCTTCTCTGCTCCCCTGACTTATTCTGAAATACAGTATCTTTGGTAACAGATGACCTTGAAATCTAGAGCATGACTTTATTACTCTCCCTTCAAAGTCAATGGCAACTCTTTTCTTAATTACATACAGTGAAAATTATTTTGATACACATACATACCTTTTTTTAAGAACACAGTAATTTCAGGCTCATATTTTAACCAATTGATGAGCATGTGTTTATATTCACCAATGCCTTTGAAAAATGTATCAATATGTGTATTTCCCAATAAGAATTTTATAGTCTCAGGGTCCTTAATGCCCTCAAAATGCTACCTAATCATAAATGCAGGTTTTTTCCTCTAATATAATGAAAAATGGTCAATATTAGTATTTTTATTTTTTAAATCTGGATTTTCCAATAATATTTTCTGTTCTGAAAATATGACGACTAAGCAAAGTATGAAAAAAAGTCCCACTTTGGTATTCAAAATGTCAATAAAACTTTTTAAAATTTCATTGCTATAAGTTGTTCTAATGTTGATAATAAGAATTAAAACCCTCACAAAAATGATAAGTCATTTCATTTGAACTTAACATCCTAAGTTATATTTGAATAATATTATTGAGGCAGAGTTACATTTTCCACTATTTTTATGGATATATGAAGTACTCTGAAAAATGAAAATATATTTCTATATACAGAGGTTGCATCATTATGTTTATTCTCAAGCATTTCTGTTAGCTAATTTATTTCATCCCCAAAATAAACACTCCATAGATAACTAAGTTATGGCTATTATGCTATTAGGCATTTTTAAGTTGAGATCAAAGAAAAAGACTCAGCAATGTTGCACACATACATACAATTAAACATTTATCTTGATAGTTGGGAACATGCACAAAAAAATATTTTTGCTCAATATAAAGTGTAAAAAATAAGTATGCTACTATCAAAATAATGATACAGAAGATGTACAAGTTACAAATTTTACTACTCTAGCGAACATGTTTCTCAGTCTAACCCTATGGCCCTAAAACTAGAAAAAAATAAATGGTAAAAAATGGATGGTTTATTTGAGACAACTGATCAATTAAATTCATTTGTGATAAATGAGGTTCTAAGATCTACATTGTAGTGTTAAATTTAGCCAGAAAAAGAGCTGTAATTGAACAGCTTGTTATATTGCTGTCTATTATCCTATCTTAATATAGTAAAGCTATAATTAAAATGACATGCTATCTACAGTAACAACTCTAGCAGCTAAAGAACTACATGTGACATGACCAGGCTTAAAGTTCTTTCGCATAGAATTTCTTCACCATTTTAAATCACCTCTCTAACATACATATATTTACACAGATTAGTCAATTCCTGATTTCTATACATAAATATACCTTGTTTAAGCTGGTTTATGTGGAAATTGCTGTGAAATTCCAATTAAGTGCACCATTTTTTTTTTACTTGCTCTGACTTTGACATAACTGCTAATCCAGCTGAATATGTGATTGCAGGCATGTTGAATGGCGTTAGGAAATAACCATTTAAAACAATTCAATGAATTGAAAAATATAGAATTTAAAATATTTGTAAACCACATACTTTTTAAAGCAATGAGCAAAAAAGGAAACTGAAGTGTGATAAAAACCAAGTGACAAGTTAACAAATGTGTTAAAACTTTTGTTAAGTCATTAAGAACTACTTTGAAGATGCTCTGAAAAGGGCAGAAAACAAGGCGATTTCATCCCAAATGATATGCATTTCAAAGTCCATCAATGCACTCTAGATGCAGTGACTTTATCATTTATCATGTTAGGAACAATTCACTGTAGGCTTACTGAACAATAATTACGATAATGATATTTAAGGAACATCTACTATATGCCAGGCTTTGGACCAGCTATAAATTTAACACGTGCTATCTCATTTATTTATTAACATTCAACCTCAAATGGGCATGATAATAATGATGACTGCTTTTAGTAATTTTTTTTTTAAAAAAGGACAATGGAAACATCAATGTTTCATCGTAATTGTTATTAGCCATGACCGATAAGGATTTCATGCACAGAAATGGTCAGTTATTCAAAAAGAGCTGGAGCCCAGAAAATGGATACATTTTCAAGCTTTCCAGAAAAACAAATAGGTTTTCCTATGGAAAAAATACACACTGTCAGTTTCCACAGCATGTTAGGTTTTCTTGGTACAACATTTCAGAACACTCCAAATTTTGTATCCTGCCAACAAATCTAACTTCCAGTTTCTGTGTGAAATTGTTACAAGTTATAAACACATGACTTAAAATTTTGGAACTAAACTGACTGAATCCAAATGACTAAAATCACTTATTCGCAGAATACTTCATAAACTTTTCATTGCTTAATAAAATGTTCTGACCTTTCTGAAAACACAATCAAAACTTCTATTAATTATTTTGAATGTTTAATTAAGATGTGAACTTAGAGACAACTTAATGATGAACTGGCCTAATGTTTTTTTTAAACTTAACCAACTAGATGGCTCTGTGATATAAGTATCCCATAGCCAAAGATGGTTACAAGCCTGGCTACAGAGAAGTTGTTTTCAAAATTCTGTTCTCTAGAAAGCAAGCAATAAATTTTGTAATTGTTTTTGTTATTTTCATTCTTCTTTCTTGATGAACAACGGGTATCTAAATGGGGCGAAACGCCAATCTTTTTATTGTCAATGCAAACTGACTTGAGCTGACATTTCAAAGAAAGAATACTAAAGACCACTAATAAAACCTTCAAATAAATTTCAGGAGCCCACTGCGATGTTACGCTGTTTAGGCAGACATTTAAGAAAGATGAGAAACGAGAAAAGGTTCCAAGATGTCTTATTAAGGCACCAAAGGGTCAAAAATACCTCAAGGAAAGAATCCCAGAGAATTAAATAATTTCAAAAGGATGGTTTTACTGACCCCCTTCAAGTTCTGGGTACATAGACACTGGAAATAAAGCTATCTAAACTTCTGACCTGAAAATAATACGCAACTGAACAGACTATCTGGAGTAGAATGAGACCAAAAATGAGACTGTGATAAATGGCAACCATCTGTTTTGAGTAGTAAGACTTAAGAAATATCAATTATCTAATGATGTATTATTTATTTTATCACACAACCTAAAAATAATTCATTTATTTGCTCCACATGCAAACTTGCCTTCAATCGCAAGGGAAAGCAAGTTAAGTAAATTCATCTTTTACCTTTCTGCTTATCAGAAATCAGTGTGTTTTGTGTTTGGTTGTTTGTTTTGTTTTTTTTGTTTGTTTTTTGCCTCAAGTATTTCAGAAAAACAAAGGTCGTGTTCTGGCACAGCTCATGAGAAGATGCATCATGTGCAATGTCTACTCTTTTGATTCTTTCAATTCTGTGCAAACAATATGTACTGCATATCTATTGAATGCCACATAAGGCACTGTGTGTTGGGACTAAAAGGATGAAAATGGATAGTTTCCATTCCTGGAAGGGTTTCTATTTTTTAATGTTCTTTAACATACATATTTTGAATCTGCTGGTCAAAGAAATGAAATTTACATTTCTCTGTACTCCCAATTTAAGGTTGTTCTGTCGAATATGAGGCATTGCCCAAGAAAGAGATGAGATCTGAAAAAATTCATTCTACGTGTTTCCCTAATGAGTGCTTCTTAACCTTAACACACATTAGAATTACTCAGAGTGCTTTTCGAAGATACAAATGCCTGGGCCTGACACTAAATGGATTAAATTAGGCTGGCTAGGAGTAGATCCCCTAGCATAATATTTTTTCAAAAGCTGCACAGGTGATTACAATGTATAGCCAGGATGAGACCACCAAAAGGAACACAAAACAATGCCTGACATGCAGTCTTTACTCCTATCATATAATTTGAGATCAACTCTAAAACAAACAAACAAAAAAACAACACATAAAAAGAAGCAGCTTGGTCTAAACTTCTGCTGAAATACAGAAGCAAGTAAAAAGGAAAGAATATTGTTAGAAAGGCTTTGTCAAAGGCTTAAAGCGGGAAAGACATCTAAATCTGGACCTTGAGTTAGATGGTATTTGGAATGGTAAAAGAAGAGAAAGTAGGCATTCTAGGAAGGAAGGGTGGCATGAACAAAAGGAAAGAGGGCAAGGGTGGTGGTGACACTTGGGGCAGGTTAAGGAGACCACTCTGACTGCTGGGACAAGGCCAAGGGAGTGAACATTAAGCAATGTGGTTGGAGGAGCTAAATGTAGCTGAATAAATGAAGGTTTTGCAGGACAAATATTTTTATTTGACCTGATTGTCAAGTGGGATAATTAAGGCTTTCCTAAGTAGTTTGGTGATATGATCAAAGCTATATTTTGGATAATTTCACCTGGCAGTAGTGGATGAGATGAGGTGGAATAAGGGATGGGGGCAGTAATGGAAGGATCCTATTGCAGTAATAATATGCTGTGGCAATAGGTAATGATAATCATTTATTTGGACACTCCCACTAGCATCTTCTCCTATATCCTTACAATACTAACAGGTGGGCAGGCACCGGCTTCTCCTCAAACTAGAGCCCTAATTCATTATAATAACCAAAGGAAGTCACTATCTCTGCTGCCTCCCCTTCAGAGTCTCCATTAGACAACTCTGAAAAAAATGAGCTAAATCTGAGGAACAATCTTGCTCCTTTTTTGGTAAAGCTGATGTCACAGAAGAGAATAATGTAATAGAATAGTACCTGTAGTTCTCGAAACTTTAAAAGCCTAATAAAGGCTCCATGAGCTCCCAGTTATATCACTCCATGTAATTAATTCCTGCATTGGTCTATGCCAGCAGGAGACAGACCTGGTAGGAATTGTGTCTGAAGATGGTTATCCTGATTTCACCTGGTGGCAGATTTTAAATGGCTGCAAATTATTTGGTACTCCTCCCACTGAAAGGTGTGGTCTATTTCGCATTCTCTTATACTTGAGGTGGTCTTGCTGCCTTGCTTGACCAAGGAATATAAAAGAAATGACATTCTGGAACTTCTAAGGCTAGGTGATAAGAAGCCTTGAGTTACTTTCTGGGTTTCTTGGAATGTTTGCTCTTAGAAGGGAGCTTTCAGAAGCCAGGCATCATGCTATAAGAAGCTCAAAACCCTTAGAAAGTCCAATTGAGGATGCTGGAACAGCTCTTGTCGAGCACCCAGTCAGCAGGCAGCATCACTGTCAGCCAAGTGAGTAGCCATCTTAAATATCCAACCCAGTTGAGCTTTCAGATAACTGTAGCCCCAGCTGACATCTAACTGCAATGAGATTCCAAGTGAGAATCACCCTGTTGAGCCCAACTCACAAAAATGAAAGACAAAAAAAAAATTGTTCCTTTAAGACTCAATATTTTGAGATGGTTTCTTATACAACAATACCTCTTTTACCAATATTTTACTTATGGTAAGATGATGGAAAGGAGTTTCACATTTTCCCTGTATGTTATAAATGGACTTTTGAGATATGTGTTTGAAAGTCAAATGCTGATCCTAATATCTGTTCTCATTTTGAAATGAGGAAATGGAAGGTCAAGGAGATTACTTAAGTTATTTAGGATGATATAATCAGTAATATAAAGATCTTAGACTTGAATCTAGGTTTCAAAATTATAGTAGCACTGCTAAAACCAGCTTAGAAAACTATACAATATTTTGAAATTTACCCAATTTGCAATTTATGCTTTGGAAAAAATGTTTGCAAACTTTTATCATAAGTGTCAGAAAGTAAATACATTAGGCTTTGCAGGTCATATGATTAATTTGTAGTGTGAAAGCACCTATAGGAAATATGTAAGCAAACAGGAGTGACTCTGTTCCCACTTTAAAGAATCAGATTGTCTTCTGGTTTCGGACCTAATATAACTTTAGAATTGATTCAACACACTTAAACTCAATCCAGCCCTAGGTTAGTCTATTAAAAAACTTGCCAGCAGTAATTATTTTTATTCTCTTTTAACGTACATAAATCTTCCCTAAGGATAGCGTACTAACTCTTTCACACATTGCAAGAAGCATTAGAGATTTAAAGTTTTAAAGAACAAGAAATTTTGAGTCCTCTCAAGAGGACTGGTAGAAATATATAAACTATTCTATCTCTCAGTCACTTCGAATTAATACAATTAATGTTATGGCACGGTGCCTGAATATATGTAAGAAAAGTGAAAAACCTAGTTTATCTTTGGAATATTTATAAATAAGAAGGCAATTAAATATTCAACAATATATAGAAAAAGACTTGAAAATTTTTTCTTTCCTTTTCCTTGATGCTTTGGTTCTGAAACAAAAGTCAAAACTTAAGAGGGTTTTTGATCTTTGACTTCAGAGAGAATTTTAGTGCCTTAAGTTTACTGTTCACAAAACTCACAAAAAAAAAAGTGCCCCTGAAATATTCCTAATAGCTGGTTGACAAAATGAACACTATTAAAAATGAAATCAGTACTGTAACTTTGTATAAAGTGATGAACACAGCATTGCCAAATCAAGTATTGACTGGAGGCTAAAAAGAATGAAAAGGAGAGATTTCATTAAAAGTGGAAACATTACTGAAAGTAAAATAAAATGTTTTGGAATAAAATATACAAGGATCTGGTAAGCATAATATACACTAAGGCAAATATCCAATTTTTTACTAAAAGAGTGTAAAACAAAGCATGATCTAATGAAGTCTTAAATAGGGATTCTAACAAGCATTCCTAGATAAAAATTATAGTTTCTTTTTACAATTTGCCTTTTTATTTCTGACAAATTCCAGGAGTACTTAAATGAAAACTTAAAGTTAACGGATTTAAACATTGTGTACCTTCACATGTAAAAAAAAAAAAATCACTGTATTTAAGAAACTTTTAGAGCCTCCGTTAACCTAAGATTAAGTGGACAAACACTGTATTAAGATCTACAAATTAAATCCCCTTAAAAGACATAATAAGATGAATTCTAAAGGTATGGACAGTATCAATAGAAATAGGGTGGTGGAAAGTAGGTTGAGTGAGGAGTTAATGAAGTATTTACAATCCCCTCACCTTAACATAAGGACGTTTGTTTAAATATTATAAAGATAACATTTTAGTTCTGTAAAAACTTTCATAGCAAAGAATCTCAAAGTATTCTATAAACACATCTATTACCTATGTTGCTCCTTCACTTACTGCCAAGTTGCTGCCATTTCTACCATTATTCAGCAACAAAACCAACCATATGTCTTCTTAGAGCAACAAGAGACTTTTTCTGGTGGCCACAAGAAGGTAGGAGGTGGCACAAAGAGAAATACAATAGAGTCTAATGCACAGTCAGGTTCTAATCTGAGCCACATTTATGGCCAACAAACATCGATAAAATCACTGTTGACAATCCTTTTAAATTGCCCACCCAATATGGCATCTTTTGGCTTCCTGCATGTCGCCCTGAAGTCTCGGAGTCCTATGTTTATTTCTGCATAAATTGAATGCAATTTCTCGGCATTCAAACCATTGTGCCTCTTAAAATAACCTTCAGATTCCTAAAGTGAATAAGAGTCAAGGAGAAACTTCTAAAATGTTCCTACATGTCTGCTGGATTTATTCCTGTTTTATTGTTAAACCTCAATAACTTCAATACATGTTAACAGAATGAGATTCCTTATTGTTAAAGCAAAGTAGAGAAGCGTATGTTAGGGGCTGAGAGAGGGCTCAGTGCTAAAGTCAGAAGCAAATTAAATGCACATTAATTGCTACGCTGTTGTAGTTCCAACTCAGACATTATTTTGTAAGGAATGGCTTATTTATTCAGTACCAGAAGTAAAGGGACTGTCTATTAGCCTTATTGATTCTCTTCACTGCAAGAGCTTCTCCTTTAACCTGAAGGAGTTTATTAACTTATAGACCATATGACAATTTGTTCAAAGCAGATTCTTGATGAACTATATAAAAGCTACTAATATATTAATATAAATCTAAAGATTTGTTGAGCAGATTATAAAAAATATTCAGATAAAGTAAAAATATGATGAGGTAGTATCTAAAAATTCCAGCAAAGGATGGTTGGGGTGATGGCCTGAGCAAAGATGGGACCCATTCGATGGCCCAACCAACGAATGGGTCCCATCCATTATCCTCTTCTGGATTCTCATTCTCTTTGTGCTGGTTCTGGGTCAGCATCATCAACAGTCAAGATTCTGTGATTTTTGATTTGTCAATACAAATCTAGAGCATAGTGTTAGTAAAAATAGAGGACAAACTGTGGCTTAATAAATCAGATCATAGAGTCTTCATCTGAACTGGAATCCTCACTTGGAGCACAGATCCATTTTTTCCTCCCTCCTCCACATGCCTAAAATGTAAGGGAAGTTATTTTATTTTACACTTTCAGTGTATCTCAGTGAAAGTGGAAAAAACTACCAATTGGAACACAAAACATAAATTTAAGACAGTTAAGGAATAATCGGTAAACAGTAACTAGGACTGAGAGGTGGAAAAGAAAACTAGATTGCACATTCAGTAATAATGGTAAGAAACCATCCTAACGGTGCCAGGAAAAAATACTATGGTTCCATTTCTGTATTATACAGTACAACTTACTCGACAAAATTGCTTTAAAATAAAAGACAGTTCAATTCACCCATCCAGAATAAACATTTGCTTTCTAATCCTTTTATAGGCAGCACAAGGAGCAGATTTAATAATCAATAAATTATATTCAGGAAATTATCTCTATGTCAACCATTGTCTAAAATGTTTAAAATAACAAATGTTATTTAAAAGCAGGGGTATTTGTTCTACTTATTTTGAAGGTAATTGGTGGCATAACCAAAAGTAATTTAAATTTTTCAACTTTTTACATTTTAAGACCCTCTTTACATATGAAAACATAAATATTTTAATCTAGTACAGTATTTGCCAAATAATGACATTTACAAACCTCTGGGGAAGGATGGCTGATGTTTAGGATTTACTTACAAAACCTCCTGGTTTCCATCAATAAACAATAACAGGACTTTATTTACTTATTTTTTTCAGATACAACCCCTGGAGTTGAACCTTCTTACTACCTACTATTGCACTAAATGGTCCGTCCCTCTCAAGCCTTGAGGAATGTCCTTTGAGTTTTAAAACTATTCTACATGAAGAACTTGGCAACATGTAGCTATGGACTGTTCCTTTTCTTACACTACATACTCAAATGTTTGCCAGTTTTCAGGGGCAAAGCACTGACAGCTATACTTTCATCCATGACCTGTAAATAAATCTGTGTTACTGTTTAACTGTCACCACTTTTCAGATACATAATGAAATAAAGAAATGGAAAGGTCAATTTCTTTTATAGGCTCAGATACAACATCACAATCTGATTTATTATTGTGATACATGTAATTGGTTATCCCATTATCTCTCATTAGTTTCTCATATTTGATGAAAGACTAATTTAAGGAATATGAAGATGTAGGGCAATTTTTTTTCTCTTTCACAAGTTCACAGATGTTTAAACTATTTCAGACAAAAACAAAACTAGGAAGTGAAATAATCATTATAGAAAAAATTGTTCTATTATGAGTATTAAAGCAACTAACAATTTAAAAAATGCTTGGTAAACCATAAAGCAGTACAGAAGATGCCCCCGCTGGGGCAGAGACAGTCATCTTATTTGTTCACTGATTATCCCAATGGCCTAGTGCAGAGCCTGACACATGCGGGACAGTCGGTAAGCATTTGCTGAATGAATGAAATATATGGTACAATTAATAGCGGGTAACAAAAATAATGAAGCAGAAATGCATCCCCTAGTTAAACGGTGCTGTATTTCACCAATGCACTTAAAAAGAGTTCTGCGGTTTTCTTATTCGTTTATACTGGAGCACTCAACAAATAAAGGTTGCAAAAAAGTGGGTACTCAATACACTGAAATAATTAAAAATCCCATTTTGTCATCCACTCCTCGGTTAGTGTCTAAAGGATCAAAACTCGTTGTTCACTGCCATTTCAGAAATATCGTTATCTTTCTGCAAACAGTAGCTTTTCTATCTCCTTTATACTCTCTACAGAATATAATCACTATTTCATCCCCATCTAATTTTCAGGTGATAGCTAACATTTTCAGCACTCATTATAACTTCATAATTCTACACAGTATAAAAAGATTCCTATAACATTTGGTAAGGCAAGAATCAGTCATTTAAATAAAATTGAGCAATGTTCATAAAACGACATTCTTTGTCAAAATATGAAAATAATATAAACACTGACTTTAAGCATATGATTGTGGGCACAAACTCACAGGGCTTTAATTTTCTTAAGATATTTTTCTAGTTTCAAAAACTAAATGCACTCTTTACAAGAATGACTTTTTGAAATAAAAGGTCATTTATTACAATAAAAATTAACATAGGAGAACTTTAAATCTTCAATGAAGACTGGTCAAAACATTAGGAAAAAATATATGCTTAAACTTCATTAGAATGCTTAAAAGGGAAATATAAATTCCTATACTCTTAATTATTCCAAAAAAATCATTTTCACATTTTGACACTTTAATAAGTGAACAAGAATGAACATGTTCTTGAAAAAATTTTTTTTTAAAAGTAGTTAGGAAACCTTTACCCAATAATTTATCCAATAATTGCGACATTTTGAATGAAATGATTAGGTATCCGAAATTATGTTTCAAAGTTATTGAAATATCTGCATTTTAGTTTATTTAATTTAATCTGTAAAGTCGACAAAGGTTAAAATTAAGTAAATTTCCATTGATGAGTAGCCAATCATGATCAGGAGCGATATAAGAATCCTTGAAAAATAACTTCTATGAGCACAATGCCAAACCATTAAAAGTTATTCAAATCACTAAATTTTCTTGAAAATGTTATTTTTATGCGACAACATTAATTATTTACTAATACTTCCTATGTGAAGTGGCTTTATATGTTTCTAATTTTCCTACTACTTCAAAAAGAACAGAGCGGCCCAAATTTCCAAGGCATATACACTTTGCCTTAACTATATTTGTTCCTCTCTCAGGCTGCAAAAAGGCTTCCTAGAATTTAGGTTTTACACTATGTGAATGAGACCGGTGGTCATATAATTATTCTTGTTCCATTCTGTTAGTAGCAATTGCAAACTGAAAGACGAGGACAGATTCTAAACATGTTAAATTCTATAAAGCCATTAGCAATAAATTTGATCCGGCAGTTTACTGGGACAATGGAATTTGCTGAAAAAGCGTCTATTAGTCATTGTGGACAAACCCACCGGGATTGAAAGAATGAGTTAAGATCGTCTAAGGACGCAGATAAAAAATTTAATCCAACTGGATCTCAGTTTCTGAGTCTCTAAGAGCCTTTTCTCCTTTTCACTGACGATTTCGGTTGCCCCTCCATAACCTGTAGCTAATATTTGACTAAACTGTCCGCATCAGCTTCCCACTCACATCACTTAGGTTTTATGTGTGAATTAAAACAAACCCAAACTGCCTTTCTTTTGGTAAATTCCTATTTATTGATGAATTTCCTACTCCAGGTGCCAATTCAGCTGTTTCAGCTCAGCACGAAAAAAAACCGGCCTCGATTTCCTTGCGCTTTAGTGATCGATTCAAAATGTGAGAGTGGAGAAAGCCAAAACTTTGCCCAACTCTCCTTCCAAAGATCTTTGAGAGCGTTCTTGAAGGGCCCCGACCGTTGCAACAGTTTAAGAGGCAAAAGCCTCCAAAGCGGACAGCGCGAAGCTCTTCTTGCCAAGAACTTTCCCGGGAATCGACGGCGCGCGGCCTCCGGGACAGAAACGCTGAATTTAGGAAATCCCATAAATTGGTCCAGCGAGCCCAGAGGTGGAGAGACTGGGGCTGCCCTTTCGGGCTAACAAGGTGACTTCGGGGTATCTCTAGAAAGGCCTGAAAATGAAGGTGTAGCCCTACCACTTGTTGAAAGGGGACAGAGAAGAATCTGGTGGTATGGGATGCGGGCGGAGATCCATTAGTGGTGGTACCCTCCTTACCCCCGAAGTGGCACCTCCACTAAAACTCAAGACGTTCTAGGAATGTTCCAGGCCAGAGCGGATTCCTGCGCACTGGAGCCGCAGCGCCCTCCGCGAAGTGCGCATCGCCAGCGCGCCCAGACTCCGGGGCAGGAGGCGCGGGGCGCGACTGGGGAGGGGAGAGCGGGCTCACCTGGGGCTGAAGGCTGGAAGGTACAGTCTCGGTCTGCCGTAGGGCGGCCCGGCAGCCTTGCGTCATCCGCTGAGGGGCTGAGCACTTGAAAAGCCCACCTCGTGCCGTAGGGCGCCCCGCCGGGACTGGCTTGCTCGGCCGCAGGGCACAGCTTCAGGGGAACGGGGTTGGCAGGCAAGGGCCGGAGCTGCGCGCCTGCGGCGGCGGTGGCTAAAGCGGCTGCCGGACCGTGGGGCGGGGGCGGCTGCAGCCCGGGCGGCGGGGCGCCCCCAGCCCGCAGCAAGTTCTCGATCAGGAAACTCTTGCCCAGGTTGCCAAAGCCCGGCGCTGCGGGGAAGTTGAGGAGCGCGGAGGAAGCCACCACGTCCCAGTACGCGCCCGCGTGGGCCGCCACGGCGCTGGGGAGCATGGCGAGGTGCCCGCCGGCCGGCCGCACGCCCGCCCGAACTCGCGCGCCCAGGGAAAGGAAGACGGGGCACCGAGGACGCCGGCAGGCTTGGAACGGTATTATTTATTTGGGTCGATCGTCTTTTTAAAGGATGGGAGGAGTGAATGTGGGAGGGGGAAGCCGTGCGTTTCCCGGGCCCGCGGCGTAAGCTCCGGGGGCGCCGGGGGCGTCCCTCCCGCTTTCTATGCAGATGGGACGGATTTTTTTCTTCTTCTTCTAGAAGGCTGGAAGGTGTGTCCAGCTCATCCATTCATGTCACCCGGCCCACAAAGTGACAGACGCGGCCAACAATAAGGGCAGCCCCGAGAGTGCGAGCTTTGGCAAAGGGAGGGAACGCGTAGTAGGAGGAGGTGGGCGTGGAGGCTACGTGAACCGGCTCGCTTGTCCCTCTCCCAGCGGCTGGGCTGGGCCGCAGCCCTAGCTCTGGAGCCCGCGCAGCCCCCCAGGGTGCGAAATCGCCTGGACGCTCGCAAGGAGGGCTGGAGGCACTCGCTATGGTAGGGCGCTCTGTGTTCCACCTATTGGGCGAACCTTGGCTCTCTGGTGTTGATGTCACTTCTTCAGGACCCTTCGGGCATCCAGGGAAAGTGAACTTACTCGTTAGTGTCTGGAAGGACTGTAGTTATCAGAGAAAGTCACAAGTGTTACTGAGGCTGTTGTCGTACTGACGAAAAGTTATCTTTAAAGAGTGGGCTGTTTGCATATTAAATGTGACCCCTATTTTTTTAAAGGTAAAGGAAATGAGTTTTGGAGACTTTTTAAGAAATTTCTGTTTCCAGTAATTCATTTCCGGTCACTTTTCAATAAGATTTGATTTAGTGGTCTGAATTGGGGTGGAGCTTTGATTCCAGAGTTCAGACTGAGTGAGACTTAGCTGTATTCAGCCACTGCTCACCCTCATCCCCATCCAAAATTGTGCCAATATATATTCCCTTACATGTGGGGCCTCTCAGGTTAAGTTTCACAGGGAACTCTTTGAAGAGTAAGTTCAGACAGAGTGTCCTGGCTGTGGGAAAGGAAAATACTGGTAATTTCCACCGTTTAGTGTTGGTACTCCCAACCCCTGTCTTCCAAAAGTTGTAATTTCTTCCATTTGAAGAACTAAGTTACTTTCTTCCACTTTACTTTGTCTTCTCAGCTTTGTCTTAAAACTGTTCTCCGCTACTATCTCCTCTCGGGATTTGTGGATTCTTACCTTTTTTTATTTCTTCACTGTCATTTTAAGAGTCTGGGAAAGGAATGCAGATAAGTTGGTCACCCAGCCATGTTAAATGGAAACCCTATAGTGTTTATTTAAAAAAAACAAACAAACTAGAATTCATATCATTTCACCCCCTGGTATGCCCTCTTAAGGTCCCCTCACACTCCTCTGGTCACTTTCTTAGACTTGACCTTAACCTTTCTTATCCTTTGACCATATTTGCTTGGCCTGGAAGGCATCTGAGTGTTCCACCCTGTGCTTAATCCATGCTCCAGTTCTATCACTCAGGTGATCTTGGTCATAACAGAATGGCAATTCTGTGTATATGTGGCAATTTCATCTCTGCCAGTCCCATAGGAGCCAACTTCAGGAACAATATGAATGCAATATGCTTACATGAAAGGACTCTTGCAAAAGAAATCCTACCATAGCACGCAAAAATACAAAAAATATCTTTAAGTGCTTGGCAAAATAAAAAGTTCTTCCTCCACCAAAAAATTTAGGAATCACTGAAGAAGAAATAGACTAACGCATTTTGATCAGAAGAAGAGGATCTTAGTTGGAGTTTGGTAAAATGGCAAATGACAGGTGGTTGGATACAAAATTTGGGAAGAAAAACCACCACCAAGGTCTAACCAAATGTGGTTATGTTGAGACCAGAATGAGAATACTGAATTACTTAGGATTATAGTTACTCCTTTTTTCCACTGGAAATGTGAGTATTTTACAGTTTATTAACAGTCTCTTAAGTAGAGACTGGACAGGTGAAGAAAGTGTGTGTGTGTGTGTGTGTGTGTGTGTGTGTAATTAAAAGTTCTTTTAACCACAAGGCAACTTTAAAGCGCCTCATTTTGGAAACTTTCTATATCAATGGAGTGTTAAAACTATAACTTCTCTGTTAATTAACACTTCCCATTGCCACTCTCCAATGCAGATTTAGATGAATTTATTTAAAATAAGGTTTTTGAAGGATGTTTGCAAAGCTTGGTGTCACATATATAGTTTTTCTCTTTACCCTAAGAAAAATTTAGTCCCTAGCTTCAACTTACTTAAAAGCTGACTGGAGTTGGCCAGGCTAGTGAGATAAATTTCCTTTTAAAAATTCACATGGTTGATAAGTGTTTCCTTTACCCTAGGTATATCCAAAACCTTTTAAAGGTCTACCCTCCCCACCTGATGCTAAATAGGAGAGAATTTTTTTTTGCAAGGTTGGCATGTATTACTAATATCCATTCACTTATTGATTTAGTCAACAGAACTTTACTCAGTGTTTCATATTTATCAAGCATTTGTGGTATTGGGAATATATAGAGAGAGAAGAAAGTTTCTGTCTTTGCCTTGTAGGCATTCACAGCCTAGTGAGAAAAAAAAAAAAAGTAACACCTGAGAAAGGGCTTGTAATTTGGAAGGAAAAGTGTGGGCAAATTTCCAGAAAATGTCTCCCATAAACTGAGTCTTCAAAAGTGAATAGTGGTTGGTGATAATATATGAAGTAGTAACTTTGCGATTAGCAAAGAAAAGAGATATCACATCATCACTGCCATCACCCCAATCATAGTAGACACCATTTGTCCAGTGTTTATGTTCAGGGAGGTATATTACTACTTTATAAATACTAACTCATTAATCTTCACAGTAATCCTGGTAAGATTGGTACTATTATTATACCAGTGTTACTGATGGGGCAGAGAGAAATAACTTTCTTAAAGCCACACAACTAGCAGAGTGATGAGACTGAAATACAATCCAAGCCCGATGATTCTAAAACCTTCAACCCTTTTAAGTTCAAGCGTCCACCTCTTCACAAATCTGATTTGTCATGCCACATGATGTTACCTAGCCATGTGAGAGAGGCTGAAAAACAAGTATTGTGTTTTTCTTTAGTGGAGAGTGGAGATGAAAATTTGAGTCAAGAATAACTGTTGGGTCAGCCAATTTGCCACAGCCAGATAGGAAGCAATTGGAAAAACCCAGACACAACATGATGTGGCATTTAATAAAATTAATGGCAAGAAAAAGGAATGGCAGGGATAAATATTGCAATGATTGACTCCATAGAGCTGGATAATGCAGTTCTCAATTGGGGATGATCCCCTCCTTCCCAAGGGCACATTTGACAATGTCTGGAGATAACTGTTTTTTGTCACAACTTGGTGAAGGTGGGAGACTTAGCTACTGGCATCTGGTAGCGAGAACAGGGATGCTACTAAACATCCTATAATGCACTGGACAGCTGCCACACAATGAATTATCTCGTCTTAAATATCAATAGTGTGGTGGTTGAGAAACTGCAGTTATAAAGGCAAGGGAAAGAATGAAGGATCATTTCCAGTTCTCTAGTTTAGTGACTGAGTCCATACCTCCCTACCTAGATGGGGACTTGTAAAATGAGGAACAGCTTTTACATGGGGATATGAACAGAAAGATGGAGATAGATGTTCTGGTTGTTTATGAAATCTTCCAGGGAGAGTCGTGTAGCAAGAAAAGAGACAAGAGATAATGCTGGGGAATACCAACATTAAGGGATGGGTGAAAGAAGGAGGAGCTGAGGAGGAGACTGAAAACAAGCAGTCAAGATCTGAAGATAGAAACCAAGAGAATGATCTTATAGAAGACAAAAGAGAGAAAGTTTCAGAAAGGCAGCCTCTGGTAAATAACTGCTGTATGCTCAGCAGTTTCTTTTTCCAACTGGACAAACAGCTACAATGCATTTCCCAGCCTCCCTTTCAGGCTGTATATGGCCAATGGAATGAGTAGAAGTGATATATTTCTCCTCTAGTTCTGACCCATGCTAACAATACACACAGTCCTCCACACTCTTTGTTCTTCAGCTGCCAGATGCAGAGGTCTGGCTGAGGACTGTAAGTCTCCAGGAGATGGCCTAAGTCTCTGAATCACCACCTGGAAGGCCAACAAAGATGAATATCTTCATGAGTAAATCATGACACGAGCAAAAAATAAACATTCATTAGGTAATGCCATTAAGATTTAGGAATTAGTTTTCCCAGCATATCTTTACCTACCTTAATTAGTATACTGACTCTGTAAATGCCTCAGACTAATAGAAGTATCTTTAATGACTTGGGCAAGAGCCTTTTATTACTGAGGAAGAGTGGCAGAAACCAGTTTGCGGATGATAGATGATCAATAGAAGATAAGGAAGTGGGTAAATAAAGGTTGAAGAAACAGAAAAGCTAAAGGGAATGAGAGGGTTAGAGAAGAGATGAAAGTATTCGTGAGAGAACAGAGGTACGCACTACAGACAGGAGACAGAAGGGAAAAGAAAGATGGGGTGTTTGACAGAGCAAAAGAGGTGATGAGTTCAGCTCAGGCTTTGTGGGCTCTTTACCTCTTGGTAAGGAATTGTTTTAGATCCGAGGCCCATTTTTATGCAGCCCACTGAAGATGAAAGACTGCATGCAGGAGACTGCCTTCCCCAAAGTTATCTTTATCTTCAGTTAACACTGGAGGCTGTTTCGGTTAGCACAACAGACATTATAAATTATTTTTTCACCTGACAAATAAGTGATATTTAAGATGTGGAGGAAAGCATTCCCACCTTCACATGAAAGCTGGTATTCTCCAGAATGAATCCTTAAGGCTTAATTCTGAACCAATCCTGTGTTCTATCACTAACTTATAGAGAACTCATTGCCTAAACCCAACTATGATGTCAGCAGCATTCAGGGACTGGAACACTGTCACATTTCCTCAAGTGAATCTTTCATGTAGGGTGTGAACTTGAAAGGGCTCAGAGATGGGCATCATTGAGCTTACAAAACATATTATATGACATTATATGTGTAACTGCTTGCATATAAATGTTTATATGCAAGAATTCAGTCTAATACTTGCTTTCACGCCTACTAGTGGGGTTACATGGTGGCTCTGTATCGCTCGATTTGCTTAATTAGCTATTAGAAACAACTGATATTTATGAAAAAGAACCTAATAATTGTGAGTGACCAGAGAGGCTCAGGTCATTTCACTGCAATGTTTTCATTCCTTAAAGAACCACTTTGACCTATGCTGAGATCTGGCCCCAAAAGAAAGAGCATCTTCGCAAACACAAATGCCTTCCAGGTCAGATTGGTAAAAACTTATTATGTAGCCAGGTATAAAATAATAAGGAATGTGAGTTAGCTATGAAAGAAGGAGGGGAGGTAGGGAAGAGGAGAGAGTCTGCCAAGCAAAGCATATGCCTAGATGTACGTTGTCATCGGGCTAGAGTTGTATCCTGGGGCCAGATAGTGCCTTGTGTGCAGCACTCAGGATTTTAGACTTTGTCCTTAGAGCAATTAGATGTGATTATATTTGCATTTTAAAAGATGATTCTTGTGGTATGGAGACTATGCAAGGATCTGGAGAATACTTCGACTGGAAACTATTAAAATAATCCAGATAAGAGATGCTGGGAGTTTGGGCTTGAGTTTGTGACAGCAGTGATGGAGAGAAGCAGTAGAATTTGAGCGATACCTAGAAGGTAGAATCTGTTCTGTGAATTTGGAATCTGGGGAGGTCTTGTTTCTCCCAAGGAATCCGTGTGCTTGGTTTTATCAGATTTTAAGAACGATATAACCCATTGTGTTCCCTGACTTCTTTTGAATGCCAAGAAGTTGAGCTAATTTTAGAATTCAATTGCAGTAACTTTCTTAGCCTATATTTCTCCTTAGTTGACTTCAGATCTTTTATGTTTATTTTGATGGTTCTGTTGTATGTGTATCCATTTTGCGTGCCTCTTAAGGTCTATAAGTAATGAATACCAAAAGAAAAAAGAAAACAGGGACATCTTTTTTATTTTAAACACATATGCTTACAGTAGTCCCACTAAGAATTGGACTTCTCTAAGGGCGTCTGAAGAAGCTTCATTCCTCCATGACCAGCTAAATTCTTCCCTTTGGTCAGGAGAATATCTGTGCTTGGTAGAAAGAGAATCCTTCTCACAGTCCTCATAATATGGACTCTAGATGGCGAACTCTAAGATGAATTGGTGATCTCTCCTATATCTTTAAAAAGAAAATGTGATCATGAGGAGCTAGGTTCTGTTCTCAACTGAAAGGGGAAGGTTCAAGGGAAGCAGTGTGGCCTTTTTAGTAATCACTGGAAATCTGGCTGGTGCACAGTTACTCACGGGGAAACAAACAATTCCCAATAGCTGATAACTCGAGATTCTCTCCGCAGCCTGACACCCACTCACAACTCAGAGCTTTGTCCTGATTACGTCCTAATCCTCGAATGAGAGGGGAAAATATATACCTTAAAGGAAAGTACAACAATATGTTAAGAGGAATATTCAACGACTTCAATAATCATTACCTAATATACAATTCTGCACTTTCTTAAATATGCTCCCATTCCCTCCATCTCACCTCATCCCCAAATACTCTCGGGTTTTTGAAATAAATTCTAAAAATCTGGCTCATTTCTGAAAGACATTTATAAATATGTTTTTGATTTTGATCTGGCAGGACTCATGCTCTTCTTGTCCTACTTTTCCTGCACATGTCTTTTCTGGCTGGCTCTTTTGGCTTTTTATGTATTATTTTGCCATGCCTCAAGCATTGTTTGTCTCCGTGCTCTGCATTCTACCTTCAAGCCCTATTTTACTGACTTTCTTCTGTAACTGGGAGACTTCCCAGTTTCTTCCCAGGCCATTCAGTTTCTTTGGCATTACTTGCTCATTGATCGTTTCTAACCACTTCCCAGTTGCACCGCTTGGCCTGAAGTGCAATGTGCGACTACTGAAAGATTTTGAGGAAATTACTCTGAATGCTGCTGAGCAGCAGAGTCCTTTCAACCATTTCTCATTATCTCAGTGTCCTCAAAGTCACAGGGGCCTCTCATTCGTATTGAAATCCTACAAAGTTTTTTGGTTTGCCCTGAATTACAGCTTTGAACAAAAGGGAGGATAGGATGCACGTTGCATTATGAATTTTATCAAATTCCCCAATGTTTACACCAAAATAGTCCCTTCGCATAAACATTAAGTTTGTTACATCTACTGCCAAAATTATGAAGTACACACAGACAACTTAATCCCTTGTGAAGCTCTGCTCTAAGGCTATGAATCCAGACTCTCCAAACCAACTTTAGGTGTGTTAATCTCCTTGCTTTGGAGTGTCATTTCTCTGGTGAGAATTTGTCTCATGCAAAATATAAGCGGTTTATACAAATAAACAAAAATTAACCCGTAGAGTTTTTTCCTGTTCCCCCAGTCCTCTGCTGGATTTCACAGCTCTAATTTATTTGGAAAATGTAGTAATATTACACATTTTCTGAAGTAAATTTTGCTTTACAGTCTACTATATGTATAAATCTCAAGTGACATTCTTTACATTACTCAAATACCATCCATTTTTTCAAATTGTACGTATATTTTACTCTATCATTCCATCTACTAATCTCCCCCAGCCCCATTCCAACACCTCTGCTCTAGCTACACATTTTTTCCTGTAGCCTAAACACCTTGACCAGTCATTCAGCAATGAATTTGTTAAATGGCACACCATTTAAATGACTGATACACCGACATCTTTCATTTATTCTTTCATTGAAATATTGCATGTACAGATCGCATTGTTTAATCAGGTAGATTCTCCCAATGTCTCATCTTTCTAATAGAATGTAACTACTAATTAGTTTTCTATTTAGGGTTCTTGTTATATTTAAAAATAATAAGTGTGATTTCTTTAAAATGTTCTACAATTCTGACTTCTTACTAATTCAAAATAGCCTTCTCCTACTCAACACTCTAGCAATGTAAGGTTTTACTATCCTTTTTTCAAATATATATATGTTCAAAGACAGGGATAGGCTAGGTTATGCTCCAGTAACACAAGACTCCAGAATCGTATTGGCTTAAAGCAGTACAAATTTATATGCATGTTCAGTGGACTATAGCTCTCCTCTACATAGAATTCATTCCTGGTCTCAAGCTGATAGAGTAACCTCTATCTGAAACATTTCTGACTTTTTGTGAGAAGAAAAAGAAAGTGTACCAAAGCACATACTGACTCCTAAAGTTTCTGCCAAGAAGGGGCACATGTCAGTTCTACTCACATTTCATTGGCCAAAGCAAATCACATAGCCATGTTTGAGTTCAGTAGGGTGAGGAAATGAAATGTGCCCGTAGGGAGAGGCACTATATATTATGAAGAGTAATAAAGTGTACTACAGTATCCTAATATAATGTGCTGCATTAATTAGAAATCAAAACATACATATAATACGGGGCGGTAAAATTAAAGGAAAATATATAAAACAAATTTAGTTTTATATAAGGAATTATCTTTAGTTTGGGCGAGTAGTAACAAGCCTCATAATAATGCAATTAAATTATTTATTTAAATATGTATATTTTTCTTTTATTTCTATTATCCAGATTTTTATTATTTTGCCTAATATGACTGTTAAATTGAGGCAGCATTGAAAACTCATATTTCCTAGTGATATTTTTATATAATACAGATCACTGATATCAGATTTTAGATATTTTAAATTATAGCTTAAATTATTCTATATAAACCAGTCTTTATTTTGTCAGTCATTAAAATGACATTTATTCTCTAAAAATATGTAATTTATGAAAAACTCTAGTTAAAAATAGAGGAACTAACATCTCCCCCATCACTCATTTTTTTAAGATTTGAAGATATTCTATTAATTGTAGTCACAAATAGACAGAAAATAAGTATACTTTTTGAAGGTGAATTAATGTACTTCTCATCTATAGCTACTACTTACCTAACATCTACTAGGTTTACTTTTTCAAAAATACTTATTAACTGCCCCAGTACTCACAGTAGGCAAAGCACTGGGGATAGTATGGTGAATAATACATATATGATCTCTATCCTTCTGGAGTTTAAATTCTAGTGACGGAGCTAGAGAATATATTATTAATTAAGCAAAATAACTAGAGATTGTGGTAAATTATAAGAAAAATTGAAATGTATGCTTCGCTTAAGGAACTAATTGAGATGGACTGAATATGTTCCAAAATATGTGTTTTGGAAATAAAATATATAGATTGTATTGACGTGTTGTATATACAGGATGAACAGTAAGGAGAAATTGAGGATCACTCAATGTCTGGCTAGATCAGGTTGGTAGATGATGATATCATCAGTTGAGATGGGGAAGGATAGAAGAAAATCAGGTTTTGGAGATAGTCTGAAGCAGAGGGCTTCTATATTTGACATGTTAAGCTTGTGAAGTTTATTAAATATAGAAGCATAAACATCAAATAGAGAATAATGTATAATGTATGTGACATGTAACATTATAAGGTATAATGATATATATGTTTTATACATGCATTTGGAGAAAAAGATAGAGTACATTTAGAGATAGAATGGAGGAGGCGAAGCCAGCAACGATGAAGAAGGAGTGGAAAACTTTTTCTGGAAAGGATCGAATAGTAAATATTATAGGCTTTGCACGTTATAGGTCTCTGTTACGACTACTAAACTCTGAAGTTATGGTAAAAAGCAGCCAGAGACAATATAGAAATGAATGTATGTTGCTATGTTCCAATAAAACTTTATTTGTGGACACAATTTGAATTTCATATAATTTTTACATTTCATGAAATATTATCCTTTTTATTCATGTCAGCCATTTTAAAATGTGAAACTTCCTTAACTTACAGGAAGTACCAAAGCAGGTATAGGGCCAGATTTGATCCACGGGCTACAGTTTGCTAACCTCTGAGGGAAATCCCCCTGCATTTGTTATTTATGACTATATAAAAAATTACCTGAAAATTAGCAGCTTAAAACTACAAATATTTACTTTCTCACTGTTTCTGTGGACCAGGAATTGGGGTTCAGCGTAACTGAGTCCTCTAGCCCAGGGTCTTTCACAGGCTGCAGTTGAGGTGTTGGCCCAGGCCGAGCCACCTCAAAGCTCGACTGGGAAGATCTGCTTCCAAGCTCACCCAGTGGTGGTTGGCAGGATACAGGTTCTTTCTGCTGTTGTCCAGAAGACCTCCTTTAGTTATTTGCCATCTGGGCATTTCCATAGGGAAGCTTACAACACAGAAGCTGACTTGCTACCCAAATGAAAAAAAAGAATGAGCAAGAAAGAGTGAGAAGATGGAAGGCAGAGTCTTTTGTAATCTAATCTCAAAAATATGCCATCACTTTTGCTCTCTTCTGTTCATTTAGAGGCAAGTAGTAGGTCCAGCCCACACTCAGCGTGAGGGGACTACAAAAGTGCATGAACTTCTTGCGGGATGGGGATCATTGGGAGCCATCTTCGAGGTTGCCTGCCATACCTGGAGCATGTGATGTCACACACCCAGGCTGAGAGAGGAGAGTGATTTCAGAATCCAGAAATGGTGGGCTGTATTAAATGTTGCTGAAGGGGTTAGAAAGATAAGAATGGAAAATTATTTATTAGATATAAGAGGTTAATAGGAAGAATGAATGCAGGAGAGTTAGAGACTGTGTGAAGGCTGCTTTCAACAATTTTTCCTATAAAACAAAGTCTAGAAATGAGACAGTTACTAGAAAAGGATGTGAAGTAAGGAGGAGTTAAGGGGGAAAAAACAGTCCAGTTGAAAAAGAGAAATTCTTGATGCAAGGAGAAGAAAAACTAAAGGACTGTCCTTAAGTACAGGAGAAGTGATAGGATTCAGGTTCTTGTGGAAGGTTGGATCTCATAGGAAGAAGGATGCATCCTCCATTGTGACAGCATAGAACATGGGAAGAGGTATTGATGTAAGCAGTTTGTCAGTTTGGTGGTGGAAAGATAAAGGAGTTCATGGATATCTTTTTGTGTATTCAGGAAAGTATGACATGGAGCCACCTGGTATGGGAGGTTTGAGGATAGGTGAAACAGAACACTGTTTTTTGGAAAGCAGGAAAGTAAACTTACTGGAAACACTTTTTAAGATTGCCTGGCATGATTGAGCTTTGTGTTCATGTTTTTAATGTCAGTCAGCCTAGAGACTTCATTTTCTACTGTAACTTTCAGCTGCTCAAGTTTGTGCATGGAGAATATGGAAAGTTTGAGGTTTTGCTGACACGTACAGTGGGGTAGGTGGAGTAGAGACTGACTCTATTAAAAGGGAGTAAATAGACCAGAGAATCAAGGGGGGTCCATAGAGAATTGAAACCAGGACAGTCTGATAGTGACGGAGGGAGTGGTAAAATAATAGAAAGTGGATGTTTCTTTATAGAAAAGTGAGATTCAAATGAGTTGACCATTTAAAAATGCTTCAAATAAGTAAAGTCTCATTGATAAAGAGATATTTTACATGTGAAATCTACGTTTAACTTGGAATTAGTTTGAACTAGTTTGATTTGATGGTTTTAAATCACTCCAAAAGGTACAAAAGTGAAGGAATGATATACTGCAAGAAAAGAATCATGAAGTCGAAAGAGGAAATTTGTGATCTTTAAAAGGAAAGAGAAGTTTGATGAGGAAGGGTAGGAGAAGGTTGATGCTGAGAACCAACTGGGGCAGTGCTTCTCTGCAGTTTCCTAATTCTGTAATTTCAAAGCTTGATGTGCATAAGAATCACCTATGTAGAGCTTGCTAAAAATCAGATTTCAGGCATTACTCAGCACCTTCTGAATCAAAATCAGAATTAGAATCAGAATCATTAACAGTCACTACAGAAGTTGCCTATGGACAGTGGAGTGTAACTTCTGCTTCCTGCTTTCTGGAAGCAAGTCATTGTAGAAATGGGTCTATCCAAAGATCAGCCTGCTGAGAGAAGCCCAAGCCCCAGGAGGAGTCCCTGGGAAATTAGATGCCACTTACAGAGACAGGAGCAGATAGGGGAAGAGAGTATTAGGGAGATACAGACATTAAGACACACGAAGGCAGTAGACATGTGAAGGAGCCATTTTGGCTATCGGATTAATATGTCCCTCTCTGTTGGGTCTTCCCTATGTGCATTTAAACTTGCTCAAGTTTCTCCCATCTAACAAACAAAATCACCAATAACCCTAGAGATTCTCCTCTAGCAGTCACTCTATTTCTCTCTCTCTCTCTCTCTCTTACATTCAATCTTAGCCTTCTAGAAAGGGTTGTCTACTTTGTCTCTCCTTCTTCCCATTCACTTAAACAACTGCAACACAACTTCCCCTCTCTTCCTACATCTTGCCCAAGTCATCAGTGACCTTGCTTGCTAAATCTAGCAGTTACTGTTGGTCCTTCTTGAAATCTTCTTGATTTCTCTTGAGCTGATTGTACTGATAACCATTTCCTCCTTCTTGAAACTGTTCCTCCTTTAACTTTTTTGGCCCTAGCCTCTTCTGATTTTCCTCCTCCATTTCTAACATCACATCTCATTCTTTCCCAATGTCCCTTATTCTACCTGTCTCTTAAATATTGTTGTTCCTCAGGAACTTCCTTTTGATATTCTATACACATTATTTGCTCTAAATATTCATCCTTATGGGTTCAACCACTACCTCCATCACGAGAATCCTCTAACATCTCCAGCTTAGATTTCTGTCTGAACCAGAATTCTTAACCTGGGGTCCACAGGCCCACTGAGGGTCTCTGAATTTTAACGTTTCCTTCTATTATGATAGAGGCAACAAACCACAGTGGAATTATCAGTACCTGTACCAGTAGAAACCACAAATATTTTTATATCAAAATATAATTGTTGTAGGTATATTGAAATATTATTTACATTTAACACCACATCAAAATTTTGGTTATTAGATCCACCACTGGATCTTCTTATTATTTAACATATTAATAGGAAAGTTTATATATTACTATGTCACAAATTTGCTTTTCTATATTTTGATAACTGCTTTTTAATATAGTTTACTTTTTAATGCTCTATATTTTATTTTATGATTTTAAGAGATTTTTCTGATGGGTCCATAGACTTTAACTGTAATATAAATATTTCATAGCTTTACAAACCATGTATATGTTTGAATTTTCAATTACTGAGATATATTAAAATCTCTCATTATATTAGATACTTATTTCTCTTTGTATTTCATATTTACAATTTATATCTTCCTTTAATGTTTCATATTTAAAGCCTGTGTTGTCTAATATTAATATAGTTGTACTAGATTTGTTTGTATTACTACTTTCCTGATGTATTTTTACATTTCATCCTTTTTAGTTTTAAATATTGTCCTTATGTTTTCGATGTGTTTTAGATGTAGCTGGATTTTTAAAATCCACTCTGACAACCTGTCTTTTAATTAATGAATTTATCTCATCTATATTCAGTGTAATTCCTGACACTTTCAATTTATTTCTACTATTTTTTGTCTTCTACTTATCTTTTTTTATATGCTTTCTCTTTCCTTCTTTTTTGCCTGCTAATGGATTGATAATATTTTATTCTCACATATATATACCTATATACATATATACATGTATATTTTAAAGTATTCTCAGAACGAAGAAGTGAATCGCATAGGTAAATGTTGGAGATCTGGCTTAAGATTTGATTAATATAAAATGAGAGCATTTTGTATGGTTGTGAGTTTACCTGCATCAGGAGCAGGAACAGAGCAGATAGACAGTTGGACTTAAGCATGGTTTGAGTTTTACTAGTAGGACAGGGGGACAGTGGGGCAAGAAGCTAAGATTAGATGGAAAGGAGTTATTATAATAATTAACGATGAACTCTAAGCTGGGTAAAAAGAGGTACAAGCATGTAAAGTGGGTGATACACTGAAAAAATTGATAGGGTCGATGAATTGAAAATTCCCATGGTGTCAAAGAATTATCAATGTCAGCGTGTTTGAGGAACTGAATTAAAATATAGGACGTGACACTCTCGAGAGAGTGGCATGCTTGCTCTTGGGAGTGTCATGGACTGAATGTTTGTGTTCTCTCAGAATTCATATGTTGAGATCCTAACCCACAATGCAATGGCATTAAGAGGTGGGCCTTTTGGAGGTAATTAGGTCATGAGGACGTAGCCCTCAGGAATGAGGTAAGTGCCCTTGTAAGAAGAAACTTAAGAGAAATAGTTTTACTCTTGGCTATGTGAGGATACAATAAGAGGACAGGTATTTGTAAACCAGGAAGAGTGGCCTCACCAAACACCTGAATCTGCTGGTGCCTTGATCTTGGACTTCCTAGCCTCCAGAACTGTGAGAAATAAATGGTTGTCTGAGCCACTCAGTCGAAGGTATTCTATTATAGGAGCCCAAACTGACTAAGACAGTGGGGTGGGTTGTTTTGGGGTTTTGTTTATGTTTTTGCTTCTTTAGGTAATGACCAGTTCTATGGAAGTAGGTTGCGAGGTAGAGTAAAGAACAAGATCACAGGAGGGAAGGAGGTCAGGGAGAAACTGTAATTTCAGAGCTTGGGATGAAAAAGCCATGTGGAAACAGACATGACCAAGAATAATGACTGGTCATTGAGTCATATATTGTCATTTGAAAAGCAGTAAGGGATGTGCTGATGTCTTCAATGATAAAACAAAAGTGATCAGAAGGATCATGGGTGCCTGCAATAAGGTGAAGTGAAGGGTGATAACCCAATATAATTCTTCGAAAGAAAAGGAGTGTTTTTTAAGCAAGAAAATAGGAGTGGTTGTTGGGAAACAACAAAAGGAGTAAAAGGGCAACCATCTCTCAGGCCCAGTGGCTTTTGAGATGAAAGTGGGAGCAGCCATCGCTTGAGAAGGTTTGTGAGATGCTCTGTTCTTAGGGGAGTGCAAGATTTTCGTTGAGAACAAGTAGGTGGTGAGAGCAGTCAGAGAAGGAGTTTGAGGATAGAGGGAACTTTGCCGATGACAATGAGAAGTTTCAGAGTGCATGGTAGAAGAATTTGGGAGAAAACGAGAGGGAGTCTGGGTTAGATTATCAGATGTACAATGACAATAAGGTTTCAGGTACTGCAGAAAGACCTTAAAGGCTTAGCTTTCTTGTGATCACTTCAGTGGGGTTGTACAGCCTAAGAGATATTTGGTAGAAAATTTAACCCCTACCTTTTCGATCTGTTCTCAGCCATACTTCCCTGAAATCCTCTACCCATTTAATTTAAAATCTCCCACCCACAGATAGACCAGTTGCCCCATACTAATCCTTCTGCACAGTAGGGCTTTTTCACTCTTCTCTCCTGCTTCCTCTAAGACAAGGATCCCCAATTTTCAGGCGGTGGACTGGTAGCAGTCTGGGGCCTGTTAGGAACCAGGCCTCACATCAGGATGTGAGTGGCCGGCAAGCAAGCAAAGCTTCATCTGTATTTGCAGCCACTCCCCAGCGCTAGCATCACCACCTCAGCTCCACCTCAGATCATCAGGCATTAGATTCTCATAGGAGCACCGGTCCCTGATGCCAAAAAAGATTAGGGACTGCTGCTCTAAAAATTCTCCCATATCTTTACCCAGTCGGGATTCATTTCTCCACATACCTCTATAATTGCCTAACATAATCTGCCAGTTACTTATTCATTTATGTATAATCATTTCTCTCACAATAGACTTTGAGCTCCTGAACTGCAAATACAGGGTGGTTCACGTTCTCCACAGAACCTAGAACTGTCGTCAAAGGTCAATAGAAATGTAATTAATTGAATTCTCCCCTTTATTCACCCTGAGGTCTCCAGACTTTAGCATTATATCCACGGCAATGGTAGATTACCCATAAGGGACCCAGGTAGAGGTGGTCCTGCTGTCTCTACCTCCTTCTCCCTGATCCCAAACAAGCCTCGCTAGTGCCTTTGTGGGGTAGACAGCATAGGACTATGAATAGTCATTTTTGACTTGTGAATCATGTATGTAGCCATATAAGATGTGAAAATAAAACACTGCCCAGGTTGGGTTGGAAACTGGAGAAAACTAGCATCTACATGCTTTTTTTCAGTATAAAAACACAACTAAGGAGTATAGAGGCCAAAAGACCCTGGTCTCATAGGAATGATTAGAGCCAAGGGTAACTTAATTTCACAATTTTTTTTTACCAATCCTAAATACACACATACACTTATAAAAACTAATTTTTCTTTATATAATTAAAACTATTTAAAGATCTTTAAAAACCAATTAACAATACCTGCTTTTATCACTACGGGTGAAAATGGGTATAATTATTCTGTTATAATTTAGTAGTATGCATAGAGTTTTAAATGCAATGTAAAGTAAAATATGATTTCACAATTTTAAACTTTTTCTCTACAAAAGTGTATTTTACTGTTTCAACTTTGCTGAAAAGATTTATTTTAATATGTGCCCATTTTATTTTTAAATGTGTCCTTGTGTTTTGTGTTCTTTTGCTGCTTAGTGATACTTAATCTTCTTATTATAAACCTTTTATGTGATTTGTATGCATATTACTGCTTTTCAGAACTGATGAGCTGTTCTCACTTTCTTTCAAACACACATAATAGATTGATTTTTAAATTCCCAAATGTTATAAATAATTACTTCTAAAAGAATTCTATGTGAAATTAAAACTTTTTGTAGAAAACAGATGAATTTTAGCTTATTTAAGCTTCTCAATGATTGTCAATTAATTTCTGTGAATACTGTAACAGAATACAACAAAGACTTTAAGAGTGGCATTGAGAGTCAATGTACCCAGATTATTTTATGGGTCCTGGGTGGGAAATTAAGTTACAGTTAAAATGCACTGCTTTCAAAGTCATACACTAAGCTGAGAATGCATAGGCGTTCAGAGTGTGGTCTCTGGATTCAGACTGCCTGGGTTCAAATATCAGCTTTACCATTTACAAAATGTGACCTTAGGTAAGTTATTTAAGCTGTCTATGGCAGACATTATTATTCCTTATACAAAAGGCATTCTCTATGTATTCTCCTCTGCCTTCTTGTTGACAGAGCCTTCACACCCCCACAGAGGCCAAAAATAACAGTTATTCTCCTGGCCTCCCTTTAAGTTAGGTACTGGCATGTGGTCTAGTCCTATGCAATGGAATGTGAAAAAGGTCTGGCAGAGATATTCTAAAATAACTTTCTCTCCCTGTTAAATAGAGAACAGGGGGCAATACAATTTTTCTTTGGCCAAATATTGTTCTCTCTCTCTAATTCCTGAAGCTGTGACCGCCATCTTATGAACTGTGGAAGGACAGACCCAAGGACCAACCTGAGCTTGGGTCCTTGATGGCATCAGTAAGCTAATGACAAACGTAGGAGCTTTTTACCAGACTTCTTGTTACGTGGTATAAAATTTTTTTCCTCATTATTTAATCCATATTTAATTGAGCATTCTGTTGCACTAAAAGTATCTTAATATATTCTCCATTTCAGTGTTGGAGAGATGCAATGATAACAGATATCCTTGTCTTATTTTTTATTTCAAGAGAAAGTTTCAACATTTCACCATTAAGTATGATGACATCTATAGGGTTTTTTAGAAATCCTTTATCAGTAAACCATTTCTATTTTACTAAAAAGGTTTTATAAATTATAAATGGAGGTTGTATTTTTCTGCATCTATCAAAATGATCATATGATTTTTTCCTTTATTTTGTCAATGTGACAAATTATATTAATTTATTTGCAAACTGTATCTAACCTAGAATTCCTAGAAATGCAACTTGCTTATGATGTCATCAATCTGTTATCTATTTTGGTTATTGCTAGATTTGGTTTGCTATGTTCATCCATGTTTATAAATAAGATTGATCTTTAATTTTCCTTTCTCATAATATCTTTGACAGATTTTAGATTGAAGATATGTTGGCTTAATAAAATGAGTTCATAAGTCTTTTTCAATTTTCTGGAAGAGTTTGGCAAGAGTAGAAATATTTCTTCTTTAAATATGTTTTAGAATTTGCTAGTTAAACTATGTGGGCCTGGAACTTTCATTGTAGGAAAAATTTTAAATGACATTATTTTTTTAAGAACTGTACGAATTTTCAGATATCTTACTTCTTTTAGGGTCAGTATCGGACTAAATATATTTTTCCAAGAATGGATCTTTTACCTCATTTTTAATATATTTGTATAAAATTATAGGACCGTCTTACTATCTTTTTAAAATCTTTCTGGTTTGTAAAGATGTTCCCTTTTTTTTATTCTTAATATATTATTTATGTCTTCTCTGTTTTTTCTTAATCAGTCTCTTTGCTTTCTGTTTCATTAATTTCTGCCTTTATATTCATTATTTCCTGCTATTTATTTTCTTTGGATTTATTTTGCTATTGTAACTTCTTGAGATACTTAGATCATGAATTTTAGATTTTTTCCCAAGTATTTGCATTTAAGGCTACATATTTTATAAGCACTGCTTTTTCTGCAAATTTTAAATTTGTGTCATTTTCATTATCAATTCAGAATAATTTCTAATTTCCAGTGTAATTTCTTATTTAACCCATTGATTATTTACAAGTATATTTTTAATTATATGTTGGAATTGTCAGGTTATCTTTTTATCGTATGCTTTTTTAGCTTACTTGGCTTTTGGTCTGAAACACCCTTTGAAATTTGTTGAGACTTGTTTTATGGACCAGTACATAGTCAGTCTTTGTTAATATTCTGTACATGATTGAAAACAGTGTGCATTCTCCAATTATTGGGTAGAATGTTACATCTATTTCCATTATATCTAAATTTTGAATTGTGTTGTTCTAATCTTCTGTATCCTTGTTTTGTTTTCTTTTATGTTTGGTTTGGTTTTTTATGACAGTTACTCATTATAATTTTGGCTTTGTCCTTTTTTTCTTGTAGTTCTGTCAATTTTTTCTTTGTATATTTTGAGGTCATGTTATTAAGTTCAGACACTTTTATAATTGTTTTATCTTCATGCAAAAATGAGCCTTTTTCATTCTTTTACCTTTGGCTTTTCTGAATACATAGCATACATAATTTAGATGTGTCTATAAAGATATATATTTGGATATCGTAATTAAACCTGACAATCTGTGTCTTAATTGGAATATTTAATCTATTAATAGTTAATCTAAATGTTGATTTACTCAAATTAAAATAACACCATTTTACTCAGTTTCTCTATTTATCCCATCTCTTCTAGGTTCCTTTTTTTCTCCTCTTTTGGATCAATTGTTTTTTGTTATTTTGTATTTTCCCTCGGTTGGCTTGGAAATTAGTTATATTCTCTTTATTATTTTTTAGCGATTATCCAGAGATTTCAACATGCATACTTGACTTATGAAACTCTAATCTTAGTTGATGCTTTTATTCTCTTCCAAAGCAATAAAAGGACCTTGGAATACTTTAACATCATTCACTTTCTTTCCCACTTATATGCTATCATTGTCATATATTTCAGTTTGTGTGTGTGTATGTGTATACATTTAAAACCTATATAAATCATGATAATTGTTTTCTAAGGTACTTATTTATATTTACCCAAATTTTTACCATTTTTGTTACTATTATTCTCTTCCTCAATCTCTGACTTTCTATTAGGTATCATTTTCCTTCTTCCTGAAGAACATGTTTTAGGTTTCATATACTATGGATCTGCTGGTACTAAATTCTCTCCATTTTTGTTTATGCTTACTCTGAAAGAATATTTCATTTGGATAAAGAATTTTAGATTGGCTCATTAGAGATTTCATAGTATCACCTGCTGGCTGGTGTTCATTGTTTCTGTTGAGAGATCAGCTTTCAGACTGTTATTTTTTTGATGGTAATCTTTTTTTTCCCTGGGTGTTTTATCTTTTCAATTGTTTTATTCAGTTTTACTATGATGTTTCCAGATGAGGATATCATTTTATTTGTCCCGAATCTAGTTATATAGTATCTTAAACCTGTAATTTGTTGTCTTTAAGCAACTTTTGGAAAAATTCAACCATTATCTCTTCAAATACTGCGTCTGCCCATTTTCTCTGTTCTCTCTTTATGGCATGCCAATTAAATGTAGATTAGACCTTTATATTCTTTATGTTTCCTTTTCTCTTTCTCTTTTTCCCCACATTTTGTCTTAACAATTCCTGATGTATATTTTTCTCTGAACTCTTAGTTCATTAATTCTCTCTTCATTTATGTCTAATGTGTTTTTTAATCTACCCACTAATTTATTAATTTTATTTTTGTATATTTGACTTGTTAAATACATATTTGGATAAGGGTTTTTGGAAGAGTCAAATGTACTATGTAATTTTTGTAGTTTTCAGGTCTCAACTGAATTTGTTTTAATTTTAATCTACTTGGTTTTGGCAAGCTAGTTATCTTAAAACCAGTGTATTATTAATTTGTGAAGCTCCTGGAGTTCTGTTTTTATTGTCTTTTGTTTCTACCAATTCTCTTTATGCCGACTTCTATCTATTGTATTTTCGATCATGTACCACACATTGTATATTAAAATTTGTGAAACAATTTGAGACCTAAGATAAAGTTATCTTTCTCTAGAAAGGATTTTCCATTTGCTTTGGCCAGGGATGTTAGCAATCCAAAATTACCTTTATTCAATTTCAAGAACTGAGAATTTTCTAAGACACATAGATATGAGGGCTGGATTACTTATGGTTCCTCTTTATTAGTAAAATGTAGCCCTTCAGGGTCCTAAGCCCCAATCTTGACAGATCCCAGACTCCAACTTTTATAGCCCAAGCCAATGGACCTATAAGAAGCACCCCTTTCAGCCATATTTTACAAACTTTTGTGTTCCAACAGGGAAAATATTCCCCTTTTATTGTGTATCTTTTCAAATATTAAACTTACATTTTTGTATTTCTGGATTTGGGGCTATAATTATTCACTGCCTCATCAGCAAACATTTTTGGGATTTTCCTCTAACTTTTCTAGTTGTCTGTGATAAGTCTAAATTGCTTTATTTTCCATTTCCTGAAACCATTGATATAGTCTCTGGGTTTTGATCTCCTCAAATGTGATATGAAGATAATAATTATATCTCTATCTTATGGATGAAAGAATTAATAAAGTTTTATAAGTAAAGCTCTTAGGAAAGTGCTTATATGTAATAAGTCGCAATCAATTAATGTTGGTAAAAATAACATCCTGATTATCATGATATATGGAAAATATGTTTCTTCTTGGCTGTGAGGAGTCCAAAACCAAACTTTTAGGGCAAACAGAGCTTTAAGGAAATGCTTTGTACTGACCAAATTAGATACAAACCCAAATCTCATACATGTTTCCTAAATGTCTGGCAACATTCAGTTCAAAGTCTTATGGCAGTAATCTTATGTATTTCGCCAGTCAATAATTTTACCACAGGCCATATTAAGAATTTATACAAGTTATAAACATTTACAGGTTCTAACAGATACTTAACTATCAAGAACACATACCCAAAAAGGAAAATTGATGAATATAAAAATTACAGCTAGGTTAAGCTTTCTCTTTTTACTTGTGATTTTTCTTTTAAAAGTTTAATAAGTTTCTGCTAATTATGTCAAGTTCCACTTTTTAAACTTTTTCCCATGCTTGAGTTAAAGTATCCGTTAGGATTATTTCAGTTGTGTATAACAGAAAAACTAACATTGTCAGGACTGGAATGATAGCTCCATGAAGTTATCAGAGACTCAAGATCCTTCCAATTCACTTTTTGTAGGCAAAAAGGAATAGGTAAAGTGTGAATTTCTTAGCATTTTGATACAGGTTAGAAAACATAGAAATTAAATGACAAGCCCATATTTTTCAGATGGAATGATTTTGTTTTACACCATTGGATATGCAAGAATTAAAATCAGAACACCTCTAAAAGTTTGCCTGTCACTTTCATTTGATCAGTACTCAGAAAACTTCCCTAAACACTTATATTTACCTCTTAATTAAACACATGACAATTTGATTTTTCACTCATGAAATATTTTCTCTGGGCCATGTCTAAAACAACCCTTTGGCTGGCTGGGTTTGTAAGGAATTATGCAGAGCACCTGCCTCTGAGTATTTTATAAAGTGATGTCAAAGGATAATACAAGATATTTTACCAAGTATGTTAGCATAGACATTTCCAAATAATTATTTGGTTTGAGAACCATCTGTTCACTTAAAATATTCTGTAATTCCTGTATTTGGTAAACTTTCCTCCTGAACCTCAAATTGTAACACATATTTATGTGTTATTCATTTTCCAGGGACTGTTCTAAAATATGTCGGTGTTGATCATTGAATCTAAATTCTAACTGCTGTCATTTAAAATGTGTGTTTTAAAATGCAAATCTACATTGTACCATGTCCTTTGCCTTCTTTTTTTCTTTAGAGCATTCTTACCTCTAGCCTAGGCTTTAAAATATTGTAACTTAAAATAATCTGTCTTTGATGCTAGAAACCCAGTTTAAGAAAATCCATTTAATTCAACAATAAGAAAATATTATTGGAGGGAAAAAAATATACTGTTTCTTAGTTCATTTAAAAGCAAATTAAAGTTTAGCTTTAAGGGGGAAAGAGAGATAGGTCAAATAGTTTCTTTTGCCTGCTTGCCAGAGGATGCTAACAAGTCATTGTCTTTTCTCACTCAGGCATAAATGCCTGAAAACTCCTTTTTCTTCTGCCTACCATTGCCTTAACCAGTAATACTCTTCTCAGACAGCAAGATACCTGAATGTCTAAACATTTATCTATACTAATACAGGCTCATTTCATGTGAATGCCTGCCAAGCAGGAACTAGGCTGTCAGCTTCATCCCATCAAAAGGACTTTCAGTCCCAAGGACTGAAGGCAGGTTCCAATTGTTAAGTCATTCTTGCTTGAACTGAATTTTCAAGTCAGGCTCCTACTGTTAAAGAATGGAGCTCAAAGAGGGTTTAGCCAAAAATGTTGCAATTCTAAATATAACACGCTTGGTTATGGATTTTTTCCTTGTTGTCATTATGTTTTAAATTTAGGTACTGAGTAAAACTCCAGGGCAGCAAATAATGTGTAAGGGCAACCAATGCTGCATAATAGTTCTTGTTTTGGTACATTCACTCGTAGCGATTTATTAAGGGAGACTGAAAAAGCCTGATTAAAATGCATAAACAGTGCTGAACAGTAAACAACCATGTCTAAGGATGAAAAAATGGGACCCACATGCTGTGCATGGAAATTGCCCTTAACAACATGGCCTATTGTTGAACAGATAGGAAGCCAAAGGTTGCTTGTAATCAAATTTGAAGTTTCCCATCACTTATAAAAGCAACACTTCCTTGTGCAAACGTTTCAATTTGTTGTAGTTAAAAACTGCTTCCTGACTTAATCCTTACAGAAACCAGGAGTTCTTTTGACTGTCAGGTGGATAGAAAAATTTAGACAGCCCACTAGACTACAAAAAAAAAAAACAAACTAAACTAAATGAAACTAAGTGTATAGTGAGAGAGACATAAAATCTAAAGAATTGATGGGAGCAAATTAAAGCAATAGAGCTCAAGATATATATGTATTTGGTATGTCATTTAAAAAGGAAAAAAAGAGTTGATGGCTTGGATAGGTACTCTCATCTCTTTTTTTTCATTCAAAAATAAAATTTTAAAGAAAAAATTTTTTAAAAAAATGGCTCACTACAAACTTGAATCAAGTCTATGGGAAAAGACTCAAAGAAAAAAATCAGTAATATGATGACTTATCTGATGGGCTGACTTACGTTAGTACAAATACAAGAAGTACTATATAATAATTTCTTAAATTTATATTTTGAAGAATATCGATTGCTAATTAAAGAATTAACTGCTGAACTTTTAAGCCAAATTCTTCCATTGTATGAATATAGTAATTATAAAGAAAAATATGTTAAGGAATTCAAATAATTTTTTAAAAATACTATCTATATTATAATCTATAGTATCTTAGTTACATAAAAATGTTTAAATACCCTTTTTTCTAAGAAATAAAATAAACAAAAAGTCATTAACTTCTGTCCTTCTCACCAAATATCCTTGTGCAGAAATTTAAAAAACAATTCACAAATCTCTTATTGTTAAGCATTCAGGTCTTTTTTATTTCCCAATAATTATATTGTAACAGACCATAAGCTTGTGTCATATCTAACTATTCCTCTGGCAGAAATTCCATCATATATGATTTCTAGATCATGGCCATGAAAATTTCACTTATTGAAAAATAGACTTCCAGAAAGGTCTTAACTAATTTTCATCCTACTGGTAGTATATGAGACGACATCAAAACCAGCATTTGGTGTTTTCTTAATCGGTACCAACTGAGTGAAAGTGGCATCTTTTAAAAATAATTTGTATTTCTTTGACATGCCCTTTATAATTTTAATATTTTTGATTCTTTCATTTTTCTTATAAATTACCTCATTGCTTCTTAAAAACATCTCTGATCCTTTTACAGGGTTAGTAGGAAAATTAAATGAGATCATTCATATAAAATGCTAATACAGTGACTAGAAAATCTTAAGTATTCAAGAATACTTAATGAATTTCAGTTATAATTATAGGTATTGATTTGTTTTATCTCCTGAATTATAGATATAAATGTAAATAAAGAAAATCAATATAAATTAAGATAGCATTACCATTATTCTGAAGTTACCTATAATAGTAAAATAAAATTATCCTTTATTCTATAAAGAATACAAAATCACAGACCTATGGAGAAAAGTTCTTGGTAATTTATGCCTCTCGAAATCCCTATAACCATCATAAGTATATCCCTTTACGTTGGGAAGAGGGCAGTTAGTCCAAGTACTCAATCTACAAAAGTATAGGATATTTGTTATCCCAAGAACTGTCCCGTGCACCTCTTAGGTATGTAGGAAAATGTCGTAGCCTACAATCCACAGAGCTGCCAGCTACATGGAGAGAAATGTAAGTCTGGGCCAAGCGTGACCTCAGGAGACCAGAACCAACAACAGAATGGGCAGTGAAGGGGCTTCACTTCAAAACCAGAAAGTAGGCTTTTTAACTTTAAAGAGAGAGTGGTTAATTTTTACTAAAATCATGAGTATAATTCCTCATTTGGCAATAACTGCAATCATCCCGCTAAACTAAATTCATACCTCTAAACTCTTGCCTCTCCAACCCCTCATTACATCATGACACATTTGTCATCTTAAAACACAGCATGGATTATGCTCTTCTCTTCTTAGAAAACTTGGCTCTTCTATGCTTCTACCCCTTTGCTCATGAAAGTAGTAAATATTAGCTTAACATTCATGCCCTATTAGCTTAACATTCATGCCCTAACCTACCTTTTCAGCATCAACATCACCCCATTTCTCTGCACATTCTGTGTTCCAGAGACTAGGCTACCCACCACTTCTCAAACATGGACCATTCCTCCAAGCTTTTGCTCACATTTCTGTTCCCTGAGCCTGGAATGCCCTTCAAAGCTCCCCACTCTGTTGACAGAGATCCTGCATATTCTTCAAACTCCTACCTAGATTTCTTTCCCAAATTTAATCACGCCTTTCTCTGTAGTTTTAATATACAATATATTTGGCACATTTCCTTCTGCCTTGTATTAATGATAGTTATTTAAACAAATGCTTTCGCCCATAGAGTATAAGCTTATGCAAAAACAACCATATTTCAACCATGTTTGATTTCCCCACAGCCTTGCACTACACTTTCCAAAGAGGAAGTGCCCTGTAATTGTTTCATATATTGAACTGAATCGTCACTTAACTTGTTTTAGTTGCTTTCTATATAAATGTGACAAGTTCCTATATGAGAAAAAGACATTCCTCATTGGTTCCAAAGTGGGATGGGAAGATAAAATACAGAACATGGAGTTAAATTTGAATTTAAATTTTTAAATACGAATTTGAAATTCAAATTTATCTGAATGTTCTGTATTTTTATTTGCCGAATCTGGAAACCCTAGTCCAAAAACATGCCCATTACGTCACTGTCAGGGCAGGAGTGAATTGGTGTGGGCATAAATCTATTTCCATCCAATTCTGCTCTTGCAATATGTATATAGCCACCATGAATCCTCTTCATGTAAGGGGAAGTTAATATTTTGGGGGAAAGAAAAGCAGAAGAACAAAAGTAGTCATTTATAACTTGATCCTTATATTCTCACAGACAAAATGTAGTAGATATATGAGGAACCCAAGAGAATAATTTCAAGTATTAATACAAATTCTTCAAATAGCTAATTGGTTACCAATATAGCCAGATATATCTTTGAGGTCATTGAGACATGCTGCTTTCCTTCAGGACATTTCTTCAGGCTGCTCTCTGTCTCTTTTATTGTTTCTCTCTACTGTCCCAACAACAATAGGGTCATTGTGTGAGCTCTCCTTGTGCCAGCCTTCTAGTGCTCACCCTGTGGATCCCTGTCTACCCCAAGTTATTTGGTAACATCTTCTAACTTTATCCCCTACTCATAGTTACCTCTCACCCCCACCTCTTCTCTTTTCTAGTTTCCCAGGCAACCGTTGTTAGTCTAATAATAAACCAGTACGTGTCATCCTACAATGAGAGAAGATCAATAGAACCCTCAGGATTCTCCTTTGTTCTCAGACAACATCTGTAGTTTAACTAACACTAACCTTCTTGGGACAATTTCTGGCTCCCCCTAAGTTGTCTGATTAAAGAGAGTTGGAATTTCCTGTAGGAGTGGGTGATGTACTCTGTGAGGGAATTATTTTTTGGAGAGAGAAACCTTGCCGTAACCTTCAGATCAAATTATGTGAGCAGCTGTCTGCTGATGAGTTAAGCAGAATCTCTTATTTTCAAAAGTGTAACAAATATATTCAGACGTCGCCATTCTGACAACAAAGTAATTTCCTGTTTATTCAAATTAAACCTAAATTGAGCTTCCAGTTTCCTGTAAGACAGTTGTTGCTCCTCAGAAGGGTCACCCTCGTGTTGGCCATTAGAGAAGAAACCCCTTATGATCTTTGAGCCTAGCCTTTGTCAAACCTCTATTCCTCTACTTCTGCAGATAAAAACTCCCAGCAGCCCACGGCTTCACTGGAAAAATACTCCCACAGAACCACAGACATTTAAAACAATAGAATTGATTAATCACAGGGAGTAAACTTCTGGCCATGCAACATACAAGAAAAGTAACTGTAATTAGGATAAAGCCAATGACTTGGGTCACTTTAGCAATCCAATTGTTCCATACTCTAAATTTATTTGGGAAGCTCTAGATGTCAGTAGTATACTCATTAGGACTCTAATTGCTGGTAACTGAAAACAACTGTTGATAGCTTTTAAAAACCAAAAGTAAAGAGGAATGTATTACAAGGACATAACGATTCAAGGAAATTCAGGGGAATTCAAGAGAATTCTCAGAATTCAGTAGAAGAGTCTAATGGGCAATGAAAATGAGAATCTCCAGAAAATTCATGACGTGGCCTCTCAGCTCTCCTTCTCTCTATGTTGTTTCATCTCTTTTTTTTTCTTTTTCCATCAGTTCTCTCTGCTCCCAAATCTTTATGGAGATTTGACGTACCATGGTGTGGTCAACACCATAAAGAGAATAAAAGTATTTCTCAAAGGATAGGGTCATATTTCTCCAAATGGCTACTCAGGGCCCAACCTCAGTGGGATGGCAAGGAAGTGAAGGGGTCATTGCAAGCTGGGCAGACACTACAAAAGGAAAGATTACTTGCAGTCACGACTACCATTTCCCTAGTTTTTGCCTGACTCAGACAAACTCGGAAGAGGAAATAGTAGAGATGCTAGATATCTGGATATATGCTGATGTTAAATTTGTGATAAAGCAAATTCAGAATAGTAATAAAGTATACTAAAAAAATAGTAATTCGCAAAATGGAATGTACTCTAGCATATATCAGAAACTTCTGTCTCACAAACCCTAACTGTTCATTTCTTTGTCTTCCTTAATTGCTAAGCAGGTTATCTCTTAGAAGTAAAACTTAGTTGAATTGATTTGATATATCATCATTCCATTTGGGCTCATAAAGGTTTTTTACTCTAAAATTACACCATTGGCAGGGTTTAGACCTCCTGCCTAAATTTTCTCAGTGCAATCAGATTTCATTCAGATACTCTCAAAAGAAGTAAAAAACAGTCTTACAAAAACTGACTTTTAGATACCATTCAGCTATGTGATGGGGGACTGAATAATGTGAATGAAGCCCCTACTCAGTGCTTCTCATTTTTACTCTTTGGTACCCCGTTCACTCAGTGGTTGTACTTTCTAGTCATTTCTTAGAGTTGTTTCCAAGGCATTTTTTGTGCACCCTTATCTTAAAAAAAATTAGTACATTACTCTAATTTATGTTTATTTATTTACTAAAATATATATTATAAAGTAAATAAATAATAAAAACTCGAAAATGTGATCTATGGTAAATGTAAATAGAAATTCTAATATTTTCTTCCCACACTCCAACAATCATCTCGTGCACTGGTCTATCGTCACAGGACAGTGAGTTCATCTGAATTGTGTTGTTCTTACTCCATCAGTCCTAAACTTTAGGCATAAGGAGTTCTTGCTAACTACATCTTAAAATGAATTCTCCAAGACTAAACTTTTCATTGTATAAGTGCCATGAAAATTTGTCTGTAGTGCCAAAAAAACACTGAATGAGTGTAAAAGTAACCACCATCAAACTGGCAAAGGGAATTTTCTAAAAAAAATTTTAAAAAATGAAAAATTGGAAAAAGTCAGGCATGATGGCATGGCTGGGCTTTGACATGGCTACACACACTGAAGTTGGTGGAGCAGGGGTTCAAGCTGTGGCTAACTGAGACAAACAGAACCCCACAAGGAAGGAAGGGAAGCCAGTTGGATAATAATGCTCTCTAATAATCAAATTCTTTTGTTTTTTCTCTACATTTATTTCTATGTCCTCTCCCAGACACCTAGACCCTGAGGCGATGCTGACCCTGCCAGCAACTAAGAGCGAAGGAAATCATGGGATACAGTAATAAATAAACCAGCAATCTCATCCTTCGATAAAGCCCTTCCTACCAAAATTAAACAACAGACTAAAAAAGAATATTTATAAAAAGAGTGGCAGGCAAAAGAGTCATGTATCTGGTGTACAATAAGACTGTTCAAATTAAGACCTTCCACTAAGTAAATCAGCAAAGGCCACGTGCACAAGAAGAAATGATTAGCAAATATGTAGGAAAATGTTCAATTTTCATTTTTTAAGAAAGTCATAAATTAAAACAACAGCATACTATCTATCTGGTCTCTGTCAAATTAGCAAAGATTTTAAACTGTCATAAAGGTATCAACCTGAACAGTGAAATGGAACTTCAGTTCATCACAAGTAGAAGTATATATTAACCTGACCGTTTGAAAATTAACATTTCAGTACAGGTCAAAAGCCATTAAGATGTATATTTCCCTTCATATAGTTACTCCTCTTCTATTAATTCATCTTAAGGAAATCAAAAACAAAGATTTAGAGACCAACCCGTTTACTGACACATTATATGAAGAATCGAAAAAGGATAAAACATTATTTGACAATATGGAAATAGATAAGTAAATTATGATATACCTACATAATACATCATTGTTCAGCTTTTAAACTTTATGTTTATTAAGAGAATTTAATATTGTGATGGATGTTATGTTAAATTCGGCAATTAAAAAAGTAGACTAAGCAGTTGGCCTACAGTAATGACAACCAAAGGAAAAAAATACATAGAAAAAAGACTCTATGTAAAGATAGCCAGAAATTCTGAGTTATTTTTTCCAGGTTGGTGGATCTATGAATGATTTTAGTTTCTTTCTTCTATAGTTTATTTTCTATTTTTGTCTTTTCAAATTTATATTCACATAACAATGTTGATTGTTCCAAACACCACATTGCAAACACCGTCCTAAGTGCTTAGAATACAGCAATGACAAATGCAACTTTCTATTCTCAATAAAGTGGCCACATTTAAAAAATCAAAATAGTCTTCCAGTTAATTGTCTTTTTTTAGATGAACAATAAATAATTTTTGGTATAAGTATAGTATTTTATCTAACAACTCACTCTCAGGAATTTAGTGAGGGATATATTTTCTACAATGAGCATGTATTAATTTTTTAAATTTATTTTTCATTGTAAAATATGAATCACAAAATTTATCAGTTTAATCATTTTAGAGTACACAATTCAGTAGAATTAAGTTCATTCACAATGTTGCGCAATCTCCTCAAAAGGAAAACTCTACATATTAAGCATTCACTCCTCATTTCTCATTCTTCCCAGTGCCTGGCAACCATAAATCAGCTTTCTATCTCTATAGATTTGCCTATTCTGGACATTTCATATAAATGTTATTGTACAAGATGTGGCCTTTTGTGTCTGGCTCCTTTCACTTAGTAGAATGTTTTTAAGATTTTTCCATGTTGTATGATATATCAAAATGTCATTCCCTTTTGTGGCTGAATAATATTTCATTATAGACGTATTCCAAATTTTATTTATCTATTATTCTGTTCATGGACATTTGGGTTGCTTCCACCTTTTGACTGTTGTGAGGTACATATTAATTTTACACTTTTAAAAATAAATTTCATTTAAACCATTAAAATGCTCAAGGGATATTTCTTAGAGCCTCCTCTACCTCAATGTCATATGTTTAAATAACTGAGTAAAGTTGATGGCCAGGCAATAATCAACATGGAATAATGTATTAAGCAAAACAAATAAAATGTGACAGATATAAAGAAGCAGAAAGTACAGATCTTGTCATTGAGAAGTGTATAGAAAATTCTGGGAAACGAAAGTTAAATCTAGCGTTTAATCACAGCAAGCTACTCTGTCTCCTAGTTGGAAAAAGCTGAGTTTAGATTACCAATTAAGGGCTGCCACTTGAACAATAAGTAGGGTGCATCACATCTGCATGATTAAAAAAGCTTACCCCAAAACTGTGCTTCCCAGAAAAAAAAGACCCTCATCCAAAGACAAATCATGTTTTCCAACTTTTAAAATTACCAAAGTTCAGAAATATTGAAGTTCTTTCTCCAGCAAATGTAAGATAACCAATTCCTTCCTTCCCATTTTAGTGAGTGTTCTGTTTTAGGTCCTCTGAGGTTTTTCTGAACTTACATCAGTAAATTCTCCTTCCAACAGCTGGGGGAAGCGGGCTTGCAGAACCTTGTGCTGGCATCATCTCAGAGCATCTGAAGCATTAAGAAGCATAAGAGAGAAAAACAATAGGAGTGAGGAGGAAGCACCTTTATACCTTTCTTTGGCAAGAGCCCAAGTAGCCAATGCCTGACCGAGAGCAGAAGGATGCACAGAGGGGTGAGGCTGAGTAAGATGGAGTGGTGAAGAGCAGTCAGAGACTCAAGATTCCTCCAGGGTATTCTATGGCTCAATCAATTCATTCTCTCTTCCAGAACTTGCCAGACTTTTCTTCCTTTGCCTTGCTCAAGTTACCTGTCTTACCTCACCTCCTACTGCCCACTGACTGAAATTTTATGTGTTTTTCCTTTAAGGCCCAATGAAAATCCTATTCTCTCCAAAGAGGCTTTGCTAATTCTTCTTAGGAAGAATTAGGTACGCTTTCTTCCTTTTTTGGACTTTATCTCACCATATTTATTATAATTGCTGATTCTTCGAGTTGTTCATGTGTGTGTGCCGGCACTTGCTCCCCATGCCCTACCACCAACCAGCAGATGCGATACAGTCCCAGAAGATTGTCTTCTCATGGTAGCAACTACATTCCACTTGTTTCTACACTCTCCCTACGCTTTTGTTTAGTTTCATGTGTAAAACTTAGTGATTCGACATTTACGTACCTTACAATGTGAACACCACACTAAGTCTAGTAACCATCTGTCACCATGCTAAGTTATGACACTGTTATTGACTATATTCCTCATCACCTTTTTCACCCATCTCTCCATCCTCCTCCCCTCTAGCAACCACAGGTTTGTTCTTTGTTTCTATGATTCTGTTTTTGTTTTGTTGTATTTGGATTTTTTTAATTCCACATATAAGTAAGCTGGAAGTATTTGATTGGATAGGTAGAGCATCTTTTTATTCTTAAAAGAATTTGTCTTTTAAAGATATAAAGAGGAAAATTTAGCTCACTTTTCTCTAAATACCTCCTGTAGAGTACCTTTTCTTCATTTTCATGTTTTTCCTTTAACCATTACTTTTCTACACTTAATTCTTCAATTTAATTTTCTACATAAAATCCTACAAACTTTTATCCTTACTATTTTTTATATTTTCCCTGTAGTATTAACCCAAATATTCCTAATGATTATACAATAGAATAATTCATATATGTATGTGGAAAGTAGGTAACTAGTGTGCTCTTATGAAGAAAATAACCAAAACATTAATTCCTTTAAGCTAAAGTACCTGGGATTTCATTGTTGTTATTAATCATGCTGCTGGATTTTTATATTGCTCCAATTGCTGTATAGTTTCAACACTTGACTTTATTAACTCATCCATTCCTTCAACAAATATTTATTGACTATGATGTCTGAGATACTGAACTAAATACTACAATACTACAAACTAGCTCATTTGCTCTTATTCTCTTTTGCCAGCACAATTTTCCCACCATCCCTTAAAGACTGATGTTTTCCAGAAGTTCATTCTTGAGTCTCTTCCATCTGTTACTGGGAATGGCTAACATCTGGCACAGATCCAGTCTCTTCCCTCTCCGGAGCTAACGGTAGAGACTCATCATCATTCATGGCACTCTTTCTCACTATGCCTGAAGGTGGACTTAAATTGTTTCTCAGCACAGCATCTCAGAAAGCTCTCAGTCATTTGGAGATGATATGCAACAGGAAATCTTTCTGCTGCCCCCTGCACCTCTCTTCCTCAGTGATTTCATACACACCTATGGCTTTCTACTTCACTTCTGTAAGGATATTTCCTGAGTTCTAGATTCATATTTCTAATAACCTAAAATCTTTCTTTGCTTAGTGCCTCAAACTCAGCTTATCCAAAATCAAACACTATATTCTCCGTAAAACCTGCTCTTAGGAATTACTACACTAGAGACTTTAGGCTTATTTCTACTTTCCCTTAGCCCTCACTGCCCATATGCATATGCAGTTGACCATTAAGTTATATTAATTCTACTTTACAGATGTCTCTTAAATATATTATTTCTTTTTTCTTTTTTTACTTCCCTATTTTAAGCCATCATGGCTTAAACTTTTGCCAGCACATGGATTGCCTACATGGACGCTCCCTCTATCACGCTCCATGAAAGAATTAACTCCTTCTCTAAATTGTCCTCCACGTTGACATCGGTGATCTTCCTAAAGCATCGGAATTATCATATTAGTGGTTGTTTTTAACTTTTCATGAATCCTTAAAATTCTCCATTGACACCATGAGAATATCAAATTTCTTCTTAGTGTAGTATCCAAAGCCCTTAACATTCTGGCACCAAATTACTTTTCAAGCACATTTCTTAGCAGTTCTCCAACTCCTAGCTTTCTGCTTCGGCCATACAGTAAAAGCTACTCCTTGAATATACCATGAACTTTTATTGTCTTTCCTCATGCTGTGCAATCAACCTGTTTAGAATGCCTTTTCCTCCACTACATAACTAGGGAAATTCTCATCCTTCGAAGTTTAGTTCTTGCCTTCTGCTTCTGCCACCTTACTCCCCACTTTTCCAGCCCAGCCTCCATTCACAGTTCCTGTCGCTATGTTGTCTGATGGTTAGATGAGCCTGTTGCACCAGGCTCTTGACTCCTAAAGTAGTCTTATCCATTTTTATATTGATAATATGAATAGTGCTTAACACATAGTAACAGATTAATTAATGTTCTTGGCATATGCCAAAGAAAAGTATAGCCCACATTCTAAGTTACTTTTCTCTTTAGGGAGTAGTAGCTGGTTGGTAAAAGATGACTAGTTTGGCTTACATTTGAGTCTCATCACGTGGTCTTGGATTGGAAATTGTTGCTTTGCCAATATTTTTCCCAAGCCTCCAGTGAAATTTTTTTGGAAAGTTATGCAGAAAGGTGATTCATCCAGACTTTATAAAACAAAATTGTCCTTTCATTTTCTTATGTTAGAAACAAAAACAAAACTATCAATGCTTGATTAACATAAGCGGAAAAACCCTTTTGTTTTATATAATCCAGTGTTTTTATTAAGTAATTTGCAGAGTGAGAAGAGGAAAAGACACTTTGTAGGGGGTTCTAGCGGCATTTTCCTCAAGAAAATCTGATTAATTTGAGTAAAAGAGTTGGAGTCTCCAAGCTTACCTCATAAAAGCCATCCTTGAAGAAAAAGGCTTCACAGTAACAAGCTGCTTCTACTTCTGGCTAGAAATCCCATTTTATGCTGCATACCAGCCCCTGGAAGAAAGTGTTTCATAGCACTTTCAGATGGAAAGATATTTTACAGTGGGAAACCTGCTTGTGTATAATAATATGATATAATCAAATGTTGGTCTATGTAAGACAATTCTTTACAATAAAAATTTAAAATATTACAAAGTATATGCATAGTAGACTTTAAAAGTAGCACCGTTGGTGGTAAATCTCCCTTAAACCAATCTACTAATGTTTACCTTCATTATAAAACTATTTAATAAGGTAAATGGGATTAATGGATTGCAGTGTCATTTATGAAAGACTAAAGGGTTCCAGTTCAGACATTGCTGTCAGCAGTCCCCATTGGAATTCTTTCATGAACTGTGTGTGTTGATTTAAATTATGCAACCCAAATTTTAAGTGAAAGCATTAAGAAATGTATCAAGACACAGAAAGGTGGGAAACATTCCCACGAAGCTAGAATACCAGTAAGTGAATCTTTCCTACAAAGGAAAAGATGCCACATTCCAAATGAGCACTCTTTAGTTAGCAGCGAACGCAGTGTGCAGGCCTGGGTAAAGGGAACAATGGGCACCTTCTGACACCAGGCTATGTGTCTGGTGAGCATCCCTCAGTGCAAATGTTAGTGCTGCGTGAGTATTTATTGTGTTTCTATAAAGTCCTAATGAGCTTCTTGGGTGAGAGTGAAACCCTTTGCCTTTTCACACTGTGCTCAAGACCCCTAAACTTCATGGGGTCAAATCTAAAGAAAGGGTAATGGACCATGAGGTCCAGCTTAATAGACCTGATATTAACACAGCAGCAAGAATGTCACCAAATGCAAAGTTTGGGGCAAGCAATGAATGAAGTATTTGTTACACTTAAATAATATACAAAGGTTATAACAGAGTAGCGGCACTATATCAATGTCATCATTGCAGGACTTTGAAAATCTGCCATGTATGAAATAACCCTGTAACACATCTTTGGATTACAATAGATGAATTTGCTTTCCAACAGCAAATAATAAATTAGAAAGTTATGCAATTAGGGGGACTACCTGAAATTATTTTTAAATGTTGAAAATCTCTTGCCCATGGACATAATCAGGACACTGTCAGTATCTAATACTCATATAATGGAAATGTATTGTACTCTTTATGTTGAGTTTGCAGCTCCTATACAGAAATGTACATTTTCTCTAAATGAAACAAAGATTTTTCTCCTCTGGTGCTCTGGTTTCTTCAGGATAGGACAAATGTCCCTTGCTTTGAAATGACTAAAACGTAAACCACACTGAGTATGATGTCATGAAACAGAACCCCTTACGTAAATGTAGGATTCTTTCACCACACTCTTCATTCGTGTAATTGTTGGCTCATCATAATAAGCCTAATCTGTTATTACAGTGAACCTCTCAGTTCAAATGATGCAATGTAAGCCACAGACTTCAGATCTTAAAACATCGTACTCTGGTTTTGTTCATAAGTTAACATTAAAAGCATCATCACTCTCTATTAAGAATGGGAAGCTATGTGGATACACGCCAGCAAAAATATTTGTGTGCTTGTTCACCTTCCATGTTTTTATTTTCTGCTCGGTTAAATACTCTTTTTTTGGAATTGACTCAAGTGGGTTATAAATTATTTGAGGACAAGGACTGTTTCTCTGCTTCTGCTGTTTTATGTTTTTATTCCTAACACCAAAGGAAAAGTCACAGTATTGTCTACACATTCCACATCTCATGGGCATATGTAGGAAATGTTGTTTATTACTTACCAACTCCTCTTTTTTTTTCCATCACTTGTTTATCACGAAAGTGGAAAATTGCATTTATTCAGAAAATTCGGGCACTATGTTGTCAAATTAGTTAGCTAACATATGCTATTGTGAACTTTCAGGAGATTATTAACTGCTAATTCTTTCATACTTGTAAAATTAGACCAGGTTCGAATAGATGAAAAACCTCACAGGTTTCAGAAAACTAGTTTCAGTGTCTAAGTACATAAAGCAATGACATTTACAAAGAAAAAAATGCTTCTAAATTCTTTTTGTTCCATGGTTAAGTGTTGTCATTTATCTTTGACCAACAGGGATGCAAAGAATGACAATTATTTTACTTATAGTTGTTGCTATTTTTAAAAGAAATATAGAGAAATTTAAAAATGGAAACCAGTTAATTTTTATTAAAAACGGAAAGCCAAATGCACTTATCTGTTGGTGAAGCTGACCCTAAAGAAGGAACACTAGGAGCCAGCCAAATGTGTATGAGATAGGAACATCAAAACTCATACCTACCTAAAGATATCACCAGCCTGCCAGAGCGTGTAGAGTTTCCATCATTAGAATCTTTGTGCATGAAAATATTTACAGAAGGCCCATTAAATTTCAGATACGATAGTTACCCAATAACATTCATTATCTTTCTGGAATATAGTAGTCAAGAGCAGGAAACAGTCCAGAGCAGATATTGTCTGAACCAAAAGAGAGTACAGACATAAGGAAAGTGGGATATGAAAGTAATGGAGATTCCAGAGGCCTCAAGGCCTCAAGGCACTGGGTATGGGTAGTAAGAAGGTACCACCTGAGAGGGTAGGGTGATAGTGAAGACTGCCTGTTTCAAAATTGGACATGAAGCCTATTGGGGAACTGATTTTAAATATTTCCTTAAAATTAATAGTTCTTGAAGAATTTCTATTTATACTCCCTGAATTAAATATATAATGGTGTAGTTTTTACACTAAAAATAAGTGCGTAATTCATTTCTTCTGATATAATTTTAGAAGTGAGACCAACAGATGTTAGAAAAGAGATAGTTCCACTTCCAGCCAAGGTGGAATTAAAAGGATCAGATTTACCCTCCCACCATACATACACATGTACATCTATATATTTGAAACAATTATTTTCAACACACTGAACATTAGGAAGTGAAGGACAGTGATACCCAAAAAGATGATTTTTTCGAAAAAAACAAACTATTTTTTAGAGCAGTTTTAGATTCACAGCAAAATTAACCAGAAAGTAGAGTTACCATATATCCTCTTCTTAGTCCCCCCTACCAACTACAGCCCCCTTTATTATCAGTATCCCAAAGCAGAATTGTACACTTGTTACAACAGATGAACTTCCATTGACACGTAGTCACCCAAAGTCCATAGTTTACACTAGGGTTCACTAGGGTTCACTCTTGTATCCACTATTGTCGTATCATACAGGATAGTTTCACTACACTTATGATCGCTGTGTTCCACCTATTCATCCCTACCTCCCCATTCATTCCTGGAAACCACTGTCCTTTTTACTGTCTCTTCAGTGTGCCTTTTCCAGAATGTCATATAGCTGGAATGGAAAATTTACTTAAATTGTACTAAGTATTTTTACACATATAAAAAGAATCCACAATTGAAATGTCCATCTAATTGTTGATGTAAAAAAAAAAAATCAAATAAATTTGTATTTCCAAAACCACAAATCGGAACGTGAGGAGAAGAAAACAAAGACTATTTCATATTAATGTGAAATAAGTTTTTATTGTGCAAGAGTCTATTCTTTCCTCAGAGGCAGGATTTGACAATTCAATTAATATTTCTTTTATCCTACACCTCTGTGACTCCTGTCCTCTCCAACATGAATAGCAGCACAACTCACTCACCTTTACAGCATTAGGACACTGTGGCCTTTTGTTTTGAGGTCACAGCACAAGAGATTTCTGACAAGAGTTCACCTGGGGCCTGAGCAGTTTAATTCACAAGAAGAGGTGTTTAGGGTCACTAGTTGTACTGTGCCAGCACTTACTGCCAGACCCTGGATAGTAGAAGCATCCATGTGTTCTGTAATAAAATTTTTTCTATGTTTGTAAAATGTAAGTTCCTGTGACGAGCAGAATCTGGGGAAACTGCCCTCTTGCTTGAGCCTAATAGTGATATTTTAAACTCTATTCTTTTAATTCCTTCAGGTTTTGATTCCGATGTCACTTTATTAGATAATCTTGACACAGATACACACAAATGCACATATGCACACACACATGCAGGTACGCATAGATGCCCACGTATATACACACATGTGCCCTTATTCTCTAGTCCCCCGTTCTTCAGAGTACTTACTCCTACCTGACATATATTATGTATTAATTTTTTATTGTCCATCTCCCCAAGTAGAATGTAAGCTCTATAGATACTCCATCCCTCTTCCTCTCTAGGTCACCACTGGGCAGTGTGTTTAGGGGTTGGGAACAGGAGTGTCACCTAGAAAGAAAGTAACATAAGAATACAAGAAAATGATCCAATTTGCTGTTGCCTAGGGATACTCCTGACAAATACCATAAAATACTACTGTTTTCCAGATTTGTATGTTGACAATTAAAGAGAATCTTCTGACAAGATTTTAGATTGCGAGCAGAGAAATTAAGACTTTGCAGACAGTTTTCTGGAGGGAGAACTTGAGAGAGTTCTCTGAGGGCCATTCTCACCCTCTGGTCCAACTCAACTTGTTTCCTTAACCGAGATCATAAACACAGTACCAAAACCAGACACTTACCCTTACCAATATGTTTACATGATAATATTATTTACTAAATAATACAATGTAAAGTTATAAAAATAATGAGATTGTCCTAGACCAATAAAACTAAAATGGGGAAAAAACATTGGGGAGACAACTGCAATCTTGATGAAGACTTCTCTAAATATAGGGTACTGTATTCCCTTGGCTTTTTTTGTTGTTGTTGTCTTTTTCTTTTTCATTCCCTTAATCTCTTTCTTTCAAACCATCACTTGTAGATAATACCAGTAAAAGAAGTACATAAAGGAAGTCACTGTAAAAATAAAGTTAATATATCATGACTGAAGCCAAAAATACATCGTTTCCTTATAATAGCAGTGGGGAAAAAAATGTAGGACTCAGCCCATTAAAAGGGTTATTAATAACACTTTGCTAATAACGTAGACTTCACCAGGTCAGCAGTTTAGCTGAAACAGCCCCTGACAGTGATCAGCGTCATCAAAATTAGGTTTCCTTTCTCTATTGAAATGTTTCTTCACCAAATTGATTGTGGTGTGCCTATGCCAATGGCTTCAAAGCATTTCTTTTTTCTTTTTTAAAAAAATTTTAAAATGTATACTCTCCCGATAGAGGTTTCATGAAATCTTTTAAGATATTAGGAATTGAATCTTTTAAAGGCAGTAACGATGATGTGGGCTGACATAAACATTCAGTAGGTATCCAAAATGTCTGCATCAAACACTAAGTAAAATTATGAAATTTTATGTTTTATTCTAAAAATGTAGACTCCATTATAGTCATCAAGAATTAACAGTGATTTATGGCTTCCTAGAAAAATTCCGCCACCTAGAATTTAAATTTAGGAATCTACAGTTAGAAAAATGAAACATCTCATTGTTTTAGGGAGAAAACATTTTGTGCAATTCTATATACAATTACCTAAGGAAGAAGGAAGAAAGGAGGAAAGGAAATCTTTAGAGATGGAATCACAGTGTTTTAGGACACGAATCATGTAAAGTTTACAAAGCAACTTTACTTCAGGTTTGAATAATTCCCAGGGTACAAATTACATACAGTTAGTAAGGATAGCTTTAGGTCTTTCTTGGGTAAAACCTCCAGTTATCTGTGAGTAAGTTTTATTCAATAAGCCTTTATTACCATGTGTCAGGAATTGTGCTATACACTAAAGATGTAAAATTTAGTTCATATTCTAGTGGGGAAGAGCTACCTTTAAAAAAAACATTACATTAAATACCCAAAAGAATTGAAAGCAAATTCTTGAAGAGATAGTCGTACACCTATGTTCAGATCAGCATTATCCACAATAGCTAAAATGTAGAAGCAACCCAAGTGTCCTGGACAGATGAATGTATAAGAAAAATGTGATCTATACATGCAGTGGGATATTATTCAGCATCAAAAAGGAAGGAAACTCTGACATACAACATAGATGAACCTTGAGGACATTATACCAAGTGAAATAAGGCCAATCATACAAAAATGAAGTGTGTGATTCAACTTATATGAGGTGCCTAGAATAGTCAAAATCATAAAGACAAGATAGAATGGTAGTTGCTAGAGGATGAGGAAAGGGGAAATGAAGAATTATTGTTTAATGGATAGAATTTCAGTTTTTTAGATGAAAAGGGTTCTGGAGGTAGATGGTGATGATAGTGGCACAATATGAATATACTTAATGCCTCTCAACCGTACACTGAAAGTGATAAAAATGGTAAACTTACGCTATGTGTATCTTATCAATAAAAAAATTTTAAAAACATTTAAAAATTGTATATATACACACGCATATATAATAGAAACATAAACAATGCACTGTAGAGTCGCAGAAGAGGAAGCAATTAACTCTGTCACGTGGGGTGATGGCCAGAGTAGGCTTACAGTGGAGGGGGGCCTCAGAGAACACAAAATACATTAGTGCTTATTTAATCAACTTTACAAACACCAGATTAACTGACACTCCTGTCCCCTCTGTAAACATACTGTGTGATGAGCATGGCTACTGGTTGCAGGTTGCAGTAACCACCCTTTCAGGTGCCCCCAACTTTCTCCTCTTTCCTGATGATGACTTGAGTGCTTGTCTAGAGTTAGAGGTGTTGATTCTCCAGTGTTTATAAGCATTGTACTTATTGTAATTACCCAATCAAGTTAAATATTATGTAAACCAGTTCTATTTTGGCATGAAAAGGAAGGAAATTTTCGGTCTATAAAAACAAATGCTTTGGAAAGGCTCCATAGATTAGTCACTATAAAAAAATTACAATTGTTGCATTAGGTGTAGGTAAGACACCTATAAATAATTGCAATAAAATTGTAAACATCTGGATGGATTTTGCACTCAGGTTACTTTGCAAGTGCACTGAAGTTTCTCTTCTTCTTTAGTGAAGTCAAAACTAGAAATTGAAGAATGATGCAAAAAGGACAAAGATAATGCAAGATGAACCATAGGAAATTTCATCAGCAGACTCATTCTCAAAGAAAAAGCCTTGGCCACTAAGGTTTTACAACTAATGAGACAGTCATATGTTTTAATTTTAAACAAATGAAAAATATACATATATAATCTTTTATTAAATCCCTTTTTCTACTACACTATCAACTACAGGAGTGATTTCCTTGGTTAAGAAGACGTAGTGGTTTAGAGCGCAGACTCTGGAACCGACTGCCTGGGTTGAATTCTGGCTCTACTGCTTAAGACTATGTTACCTCAAGCAAATTAATTTCTTTGCACTTTAGTTTTCTCATATATTAAATGGGGATAATCATAGTACCTAACTAAGAGATTTGTTTTAAGGATTAAATTATTTAGTAGATGTAAAGCACTTAGAACAGTGCCTGACACAATAAATGCTGTGTAAGCATTAGCCATTACTGGTATTAGTAACGGTACTGACTGACACTTCTTCTAACTTTTTTTTGACAGCAAGAGAAGAGACAGAGGAAGGATGGGAAAAAGAGAGTGCATTTGGAGAGGGCCTGGCCTGTGAACCATGGAGCTGTGATCGCACCATTCGGAGGTATAGTACAGGTGGAGAAGACGAATGATGACAGGGGCGGGGAGGTCTCAGGTCCAGACTTTTCTGTAGTCCCATTCCTAACCCATCCTGTGCCTCTAATTCTCTCTGCTCTCTTGGTCACTTTTTATATGCTAGATTTTGTGATATTGTAATTTGTAAGTTTATTCATTCAAGAAACATTTGCTAAACACTTATTAATGAATATAGCCACTGAGTGGTCTCAACCCCTAACAAATTTACAATTCAGCAAGAGATTCTGATAAATAATAAATATGAGAGAATACACATTGTTAAGAATACAATATATATATATGTATAGTACATTGTTATATATATATTAAGAATACTATATATATATAGTACATTGTTATATATATATTAAGAATACAATATATATATAGTACATTGTTATATATATATATTCTTAACAATGTGTATTCTCTCATATTTATTATTTATCAGAATGTATGTAAAAATGTTACTACTGCGAAGAGGGTGCAAGAAGGACTTGAGAGAGTATGGTAGGAAATGATAATTGACCTGGATGTTAAGGATAAATAAAAGTTTATTCATAAATGATAGCATCCAACATGCATAATTACGATCACTAGAATAAATAGATAAGGTTATCAGAATGCTCTTTCTAAGTAGTTAGAGCAACAAAGTCATCTTCTGCCCTACATTAAAAGATTTGGAAAAAATAACATCTGTATCACAAGGTCACGGCTATTTTCTATTTGACTTATCCTTGATAAAACTCTGAAATATATCATTGAGCCAAACCTGTTATATAAGATTAAGTCAGATGGCTTCTGAAATATTCTTTCCTTCCATCTTCCTATATTTTAGCTCTCTAACTTAGACAACTGGCAAGATAAAAATGAACATGAAATGTTGAATATAACCAAGAAAAGACTATAACCATTGTTCACTGTCTTTCCCTTCAATACAATACAATAAAAGGAGATTCCATAAAACCGTTCCACTTCGTATCATCTGTTAAGGGCAATGTCATTCTGGCATTTTCATTCTGTGCCTCCTGTTGACAGAACAGACATGGGGAGGGAGGAGCTCTTACCTGAATGCTCACTAAAGATTCGCTAAGGACAATGAAGAGATCAAGCACTCAGCAGTGGGATTCAGCACAGAAAAGCAGCCACAGCACAGGCACTGAAGTTAGCCAGACTCCTACCTCACGGGTTATTCACTGTGTGACACCGGAAAAGTTACTGAGCTTCTGTAAATGTGGACACTAATTCATATCCTCTAGCATTTCTGGAAGATTAAATAAAATAATTAGTACAGGATACCTGGTACATTATAGATGTTTAGTAAATGTTTCTTGAATGAATAAACTTACAAATTATAGGGTTTTTTTCATTTTTCACCTTTTTCAAAAATACTCTATTGATTTTTAATTTCAACAGTTTTTCATTTTCTTGGGCTGCCGTAACAAAGCACCACCAATTAGGTGGCTTAAACAAGAGAAATTTGTCTCACAATCCTGGAGGTTAGAATGCTGAGATCAAGGTGTTCTCAGCATTGGTTGGTTCCTTCTGAGGGCTGTTCCAGGCCTCCTCCTGGGCTGTAGACGGCTGTCTTCTCCCTGTGTCTTTTCACATTGTCTTCCCTTTATGCATGTCTGTCTCTGTGTCTAAATTTCCCCATTTTACAAGGATACCAGTCATAAGGACACTTACTCTACTATGATCTCGTCTTAGCTTAACTAATTGCATCTGCAACTAATTCCAAATAAGTTCTTTCTGAGCTAGTGAGGGTTAGGACCTCAACATATGAATGGTGGGGGACACAATTCAACCCATAAGAATAATGAAGGCTTCGTGTGATAATTCAAGCAATATAGAGAGATAAAAAAATGTAATGGTCTCTTTTATCAATCCAATCCCATTTCTCTGCTTTTGCTATTTTGAAATATATCCTTCAAGTCTTTCTATGTCTACACACACACTCACACATATACCACATATTCTATAGTCTTTTGTTTAGACATGCACACACATTGTCTTTTTATAAAATTCAGTCATATTACACATATTACTTAGCTTCTTGCTTTTTCACTTCACAATATATCATGGGTATTTTTCTAAATGACTGCATATAGACCAATATAAATATTTGCATAATATTCTGTAGTTAATAATAATATGCTATTCAGTACTTGTCCTCTTGGTGGATATTCAGGGTATTTCCATGGTTTGGGGTGTCCATTTTTTAAATGTAGCAACATGTACTTTTACTCAACATTTTAAAGACTAGTGCTTTTATTTCTGTAAGTTAGATTCTTGGATGTGGCATTTCTAGGTCAAAGATATGGACATTTAAATTTAACATTACCAGCGACTTTCAAAAATGTTTTAGCTATTCACACTTTCATCAATAGTGCCTAAGAGGTATCAGTTTTCCCCTCACTTTTGCCAAAGTACATTTGTTCAGTTTTTAAAAAATTTCTGTCTCTCTAACACATGAGAAATGATACCTCTGTTCCTTTAAAATACATATCCCTGACTACCATGTAGTATAGCATCTTTATAAATGTTTGTTGGCTATTTTTATCCCTCATCTGAGAATTATTAGAGCATCTTGTATACCTATTACATTCTTTTGTCTTTCATCCTTTTTCAGGAGACTGTATATAAGGAAAATGAACATGTTGTCATATATACTGCGAATATTCTTTCCCAGTCTGTCATTTCTCTTTTCACTTTGTAATGATGCCTTTTGCTATTCAGAAATTTTAGGTTTTTTATATAGTCAAGTCTGTCCTTTTTTTTTTTTAGGATTTGTGGGTTTTTCTGTCTCGGCCATGAATGCCCCTACCCTACCCCTAAGATTCATAATCTCCTTAATTATATTCTAATATTCTGTTTGTATTTGTTGTAAATTACAAATCTGTTTTTTTTCTTCCAGGTGAATATTCCATTACTTTGATGCTTTATATAAGGTAATACCTTTTCTATATAATAACTGATTATATAGTGATGTAAGCATCACTATATAATCAGTTATTATTTTAAAGACTGCTTGAATCAGTTTCTGTGTTCTGTGTTCTCTTTCATTAATGAATTCGTTCATCATTGAGCCAGTATTCATATTACTTTTATTGTAGTAGCAATATAAGAAGTTTGAATATGGCAAGTTTCCCTTCACTATTTTTTTCTTTCATAATTTTCTTGACAACATTTTTGCATTTTTCTTCCATATTAATTATAGAATTATCTTGACCAGTTAAAAATAACAACAATGGGATTCTGATTCAAATTGCTGTAAATTTATATGCATATTTAGAATATTATCAATTTCCCCTATACAGGATTTACACACATCAGCCACGAGTTTAATATGAAAGCTGCAGCTTAGAACGATTTTGTAATTTGCCTATGACCACGCAGCGAGAAAAAGACAGAAGCTGTCTTTAATATCTCTCTGATGTAAATTCCACAACATAAATCACCTTCTTTGTTCATATCAGAGAAGGAAGGTGATAAATTACCAAGATTCTCCTGACTAAACTATGTGGCAGCTTAACCATTTACAAGGATATTAGACATAGGCAGAACTTGACTAAGCATGGCACCAGTTTATAAGCAAATCGTAGCTTTTATCCCAATAAACTGTTTCTCATTCTTCAAAAGTTCCAGATAGAATAAGAATGAGAATAAACTTCAAATGACTGAGTACCTGGAAGAGCCCTGGTTCAAACACATCTTTACTATATGAAATTCTGTCATTACAGCTTCACTTTTTGGGTTAAAAATTTATTCTTCTAAAATGCAAGTACGCTTAGAAAGATTACTGCCAATATTGTTGTGAATTGGTTTAATGGCTGTTCTTTTAACAACTGCCGAACTCCCTATTAACATAAAATTTTGATCCAGTGTGGTGGGACACAGAGATGGGAATGGATTTGGAACATAGGGTACCACCTCAGAGGATTCGAGGTTAAATAGAATACTGGAATCTAGGAGCCTCAAAAGGTGGATGAATTGACAAGCAGATAGCTCAAAAGGACCTAAGAGCTGGGAGATAGGGCAGAGTAAGAGGCATGGGCCCACACCAGTTACTTTGAACTTTCCTTTGGGCTAATAACTTCTGCCCAGCCACCAGGAGACAAATGAAGCAAATCATCTCTGAGAAATAAGGTGGCTGGCCTTACTCTGCTCTGCCTTCCTGTGCCGACAGCACTGATACCATTTCTACTCCCAGAGCAGCCACTGCTGTTCTGAGCACAAAGTCTGGTCAGTTTGCTATCTCTGCTGCTCAGTAATAAAGCCCTTTTCAGAGCATTTCAAAACATGAAACAAAAGAACAGCAAGAAGTTTAGTATCAGGTGAAAAGCGTAGGTGAAACTGGAAATAGTTGATAAGAGATGGGCCCTCAAGGCAGCAAATAGGAAAAGAGATAAGGACTAAACCAGCCGAATCAATAACTTATCAAAGTCAGTTAACTGACCAGTCAGTACCGATGTGCGCAAGCGATGTGCAAAGTGCTAGTTAAATCAAGGTTTTAAATATTACTTGGTTTAATGGACTGATACTGGATACACATCACCCCAATGTCCACCGCTTGTGCATGCTTCCACCTCCTTTTTATTCTTAACAGAATAAAATTAGATTCTGCTCCTCTTATTAAGGGGTGACATTGACCATAAATTTTCTATTCATTCTGCTTGTGTGTTAATGCATTTTTCTTTGCATTATTAGATCTAAGGTATGGTTATAATATTTTCTCGCAAGAAATCAATGGGCACAGCATTAACTGATGAGTGAATAACTTTCATTATAGAGAGAAGTAATGTCAAGTTATTACTCCATGATGTAGAATGAAATATCAGTCAAATATTCATTACCATATTAAGAAGATTGGCATTTATCCTAAATTTACTATATGTGTGTATAATAGATTTGCTTAAAACATTTTCATATAAAAGGGAGGTTATTTTTAAATGTGATACAAAATGTTTTAAGAATTTAAAAGATATAGCTCAATATTCTGCTCCAAACACAACAATATTTTAATACAGGAAGGTATCCAAAACAATTGCATGTTATTTGCAATGGATATATGCCTCCGCTAAAAAAACAAACAAAACGAAGAACACCCTTATAGGAACAGAGTTTGGTAAAAGTGGTGCTAGATTGGAAGTTACAGGTTCTATACTAGGTTGTGTTCTCTCTGCTGGGGATATTACACATACTTGGTAGAAGATGCAAATGAGATGAGGCACAGTATTCAGCTTTGAGAGCTGCCAAAACCTATCAAATGTGAAGCATTCTATTATCGTACAAAACCAGTGTTCTTTACTGTGGTGTGCCTAAGTAAAAATTTTAAATGTCTTTATCAAAATTTAAATTCAATAGAAAAGCTCACTATTTGAAGGATTTTGTAAGTTTTTGTAATGTAAATATACCATCTCTAAATCAATTTGTTTTTGTGGGTTTAATTTATTTGGTTTTCTTAAAATGAGGTTGCTTTACTATATATATATGATAATTTCATTTTTGTTCATTAATTGATTCAAAACATTCTATACCCAAGGTCCCCTAAGTGCTCAATTTGGTAGCGGTTATTTTCAATTTGAGCCCTTCTTGTACTGGACACAAAAAGCAATGGCAGTGCTGCCACCAACAGGAAAATGCAAGTCCCAATATCTCCACTTAAACCAAAATTCTCCATTTTTTACTTAGAACTCTTATTAAATAAACTAAGGCGTAGTATGAGCAACAGGAAAAAAAAAACAGTTTCTTGGAATAATAGACTGAAAGGCAAATGTTCTGAGTGTAAAATGCACTACAGTTATGATTGATTTCTATTAAATATTTAGTAAGGAGTCTCCATGAAAATATTCTTCCTTGTCTACATGACTAAAATACAAATTTTTAAAAAGCCAAAGAAAATACTAGCATGCATTTAGTAAAGAATTTGGTTGGCATGATATAATTTCTCGACTGTACTGTTGTGTAAGAATGCAGATGCTGCACTCCACTTGCTGCAAAGTTTTGCTTTTGTTGCAAAAATGAATGTTTCGTGTTATAAAAGCATCACTCAAAATGAGCAGGAAAAAATAGACATTTTAAATGTATATGATTTCTTAAGACTAAGGTGTATATCATTTTTAACTATAATTATATAAATTTATATATCATTTGTGTGTTAAAATTTGGACACAATTGAGGGGTAGGTGTATATATCCATGTGAGGCTTTTCCTGCTTATATGCAAAGATTCGCACAGTCCTTAGTCTAGAAACATCTTTGGAAATTAGAAAATGTTCTTTTGTAGTCACAGCCATGAGAAGAAAATTGTAGGGTACCATTAACCCCCAGCTCCTCTCGTCCATGTTTTAAAAACTGCTTAACCTGTCTCATTTCAAATAGCTCAAAATTACAAAAGAACAGATACCTCACTCAGTTATACCTATGCAATTCCCACTTTTTTTTTGTAAATTGTGTAAACACACCCCAAACTACATTTATCCCAAATAAATATCAGTATTTATTTGTTTTGCTTCCAATCAATATTAGTTTGATGTTAAAGAAATTTCTTAGAATTTTCATGAAAATCATCAAAGGTCCTAGAAAATCAGTTTTAGTCACTGTATTTTTAAACCTTGACTTTCAACTGTCTGTTAAGCACTTACTATATGACAGTACCTGTCTGAGCTACTGGGTGTGCCAAAAGAAACCAGGATACAGTCTTCTTGATTCTAAAACTAAGAGTAAAGGAATATTTTTTAGCTCTAACCTATGAATACATTTATTTTTCAA